>NC_063150.1:15780000-16067500 GCF_020921035.1 Rhodamnia argentea
AATTAATCAATCACGGAACAGACGTGGGTCAGTTTAATTGGTGTCACGGACCTATAAATCGCGGCTAATCCCCACTCCATCATGTGCGAGTGCGATTGTAATACGAGACAATCTCACATATATTACGATTATGGACAACACTCAGAAGAAGGCAGCTCTGAAAAATCTTTCGTGATTTTAGGATTACTGGCCGAGTTGAAAATCGTGGCATATCGGATTCTTGTGCTCTTAGGAAATCTCAGGACGAACCTGGGGCCAAACTGCACGAACTATCCGAACAGAACTCGGAATTGGCGATGAAAACAAGAGCTGCCATAAAGCGTGGGGATGAACTCCGACGAGAGGCAGAAAAATGTCCAATCAGGCTGGTGGGAGGTGCCGGTCGAGAGCTCTCCATGGTGAAGCTAAAAATTCAGAAGAAAAGGCTTGAAGAATTAACCAAGATGTTGATCCAAGCCATTGCAGACCGGACAACTGATTCTGACAGCAACTATTCCGACAATCCTCCTAGGACCGATTCTTAGAAAAGTTCAACGTCTCTGAAATATGTGGTTTGATAATGTAGTAACTGAGCTCTTGCATCTTATAATCTTGAAATAAGATGTGTTGTTTGACTATACAATCTTCTTGTGTATTCACATTTGTGCAACCTCATTGATAGTATACGAAATATATGGAAATGTATAGATTTGTTAAGTCAAATGACTCTAATATGGTAGGTTTTACAGTCTGGATCTTATCATTTTATTTACTAGAAATGACTGGAAATGATATATAATTTTTGGCAGCAATATGAACAATTATTTTCCTCTACCGGAAATGTCTTTTTCCGGATGTCAAGTTACCATGTTAACTACTTCCAATCAAAGTATTTTGAATTCCCTTACTTTAGCATTATCCACACATGGTATACAAAATATATGAAAATGCATAAATTTGGTAAGTCAAATAACTCTAATATGGTAGGTTTTAAAAATTGGATCTTATCATTTTCTTTATTAGAAATGACTGGAAATGATATAGAACTTTTGGCAGCAATATGATCAATTATTTGCCTCTACCGGAAAATGTATTTTTCGCGATGTCAAGTTACCATGTTAATTGCTCCAATCAAAGTATTTTGAATTTGCATACTTTAGCATTATCCATTCATAGTATACGAAATATATGAAAATGCATAAATTAGGTAAGTCAAATGACTATAATATGGAAGGTTTTATAGTCTGGATCTTACTATTTTATTTACTAGAAATGATTGGAAATGATATAAAACTTTTGGCAGCAATATGATCAATTATTTCCCTCTACAGGAAAATGCTTTTTTCGGGATGTCAAGTTACCGTGTAAAGTACCTCAAATCAAAGTATTTTGAATTTGCCCACACATAGTATACGAAATATATGAAAATGCATAATTGGTAAGTCAAATGACTCTAATATGGTAGGTTTTATAGTTTGAATCTTATCATTTTATCTATAAAAATGACTGGAAAAGATATTTAACTTTTGGTAGCAACATGATAATTTATTTCCCTCTATTGGAAAATGCCGTTTTCGGTATGTCAAGTTACCGGGTTAACTACTTCCAATCAAAATATTTTGAATTTGCTTACGGACACTATCCACACATAGTATATGAAACACACGAAAATGCATAAATTTGGTAACTCAAATAACTCTAATATGGTAGGTTTTATAGTCTGGATCTTATCATTTTATTTACTAGAAATGATTAGAAATGATACATAACTTTTGGCAGCAATATGATCAACTATTTCCCTCTATCGGAAAAAGTCTTTTTTGGGAAGTCAAGTTCTTGTGTTAACTACCTCCAGTCAAAGTATTTTGGATTTGCATACTTTAGCATTATCCACACGTAGTATACGAAATATATGAAAATGCATAAATTTGGTAACTCAAATAACTCTAATATGGTAGGTTTTATAGTGTAGATCTTATCATTTTATTTACTAGAAATGACTGGAAGTGATATGTAAGTTTTGGTAGCAATATGATCAATTATTTCCCTCTACAGGAAAATATCTTTTTCGGGATGTCAAGTTACTGTGTTAACTACCTCCAATCAAAGTATTTTGGATTTGCACACTTTAGCATTATCCACACAAAGTATACGAAATATATGGAAACACATAAATTTGGCAAGTTAAATGACTTTAATATGGTAGGTTTTGTAGCCTGGATCTTATCATTTTATTTACTAGAAATGTCTGGAAGTGATATATGACTTTTGGCAGCAATATAATCAATTATTTCCCTCTATAGGAAAATGTCATTTTCGGGATATCAAGTTACCGTGTTAACTGCCTCCAATCAAAGTATTTTGAATTTGCATAATTCAGCATTATCCATACATAGTATACGAAACATATGAAAATGTATAAATTTGGTAATTCAAATAACTGTAATATAGTAGGTTTTATAGTCTGAATCTTATCATTTTATTTACTAGAAATGACTGGAAATGATATCAAACTTTTGGCAGCAATATGATCAATTATTTCCCTCTACCAGAAAATGACTTTTTCCTATTGTCAATTTACCGTGTTAACTACCTCCAATCAAAATATTTTTAATTTGCATACATTAGCTTTATCCACACATAGTATACGAAACATATGAAAATGCATAAATTTAGTAAATCAAATGACTCTAATATGGTAGGTTTTATAGTCTGGATAATGCCATTTTATTTACTAGAAATGACTGGAAATGATATATAACTTTTGGCAGCAACATGATCAATTATTTCCCTGTACAAGAAGATGTCTTTTTCGGGATGTTAAGATACCGTGTTAACTACCTCCAATCAAAGTATTTTGAATTTGTATACTTTAGCATTATCCACACATAGTATACAAAATATATGAAAACGCATAAATTTGATAAGTCAAATGACTCTAATATGGTAGGTTTTTAGTCTAAATCTTATCATTTTATTTACTAGAAATGACTAGAAATGATGTATACTTTTGGCAGCAATATGATCAATTATTTCCCTCTACTTGGAAAATGTCTTTTCGAGATGTAAGTTACCATGCTAACTACCTCCAATCAAAGTATTTTTGATTTGCGTACTTTAGCATTATCCATACATAGTATATGAAATATTTGAATATACATAAATTTGGTAATTCAAATGAGTCTAATATGGTAGGTTTTATAGTTTGGATCT
This sequence comes from Rhodamnia argentea, assembly GCF_020921035.1. Lineage (NCBI taxonomy): Eukaryota > Viridiplantae > Streptophyta > Magnoliopsida > Myrtales > Myrtaceae > Rhodamnia > Rhodamnia argentea. Next base: position 15,783,193 of record NC_063150.1, read on the forward strand.
TGTCTTTTTATTTATTGAAAATGATTGGAAAGGGTATATAACTTTTGGCAACAATATGATTAATTATTTCCCTCTACCAGAAAATGACATTTTCCTATTGTCAAGTTATCGTGTTAACTACCGTAGTGTCCCGGTTTCGCCAACATCCCATCGGGAGCGCTTTCCAAATCCTCATCCTCTCTAGCCACTATTGCGTCCTCACTCCAATTCGAGGGTGGCGATACATCCCATGTCGTTCGCCCGTGACTCAGCCTTGCAATATCTTCTTTAATCTTTTAATCAGAGTATAATGGTGCTCGTGGAAGCTCTATTCAAATAAAAACAAACATTCAAGTGGCCGGATGGGCATAAGTGTACATCAAACAAAAACATTCAATCGGCAAGCACGCCTAACAAAAGGTATGGCCTTTTATATGGTTCACTAACCAGATGCACGCATTTCAAACAACTCACTTTATTTACAACATTCACATAGGAGGAGTACAATAGAGGGTAATCTACTCCAGATTTCCAGCATCATCATCCACGACCTTCAGCTATCTTGCTCATCTGAAAAATGGTTAATCAATGAGAGTAAGCCGAAGCTCCTCTGCAAGTAAGATCCCTAGGCCAAATGACTAAACCAACTATAACATCACAGAATTGAGGATTGTCCAAGATAACCAAACATATCCTACATCAACGGTAGATATCAGAATCCTACCAAAGCAATCACGGTCCTCATAGACGGTAGATCTCACAATCATATCCAAATCCTCTACCACAACTCAACAATCATCAGAATCCAACACTCGCATCCATAATCATATAAAGCATAGTAGTAAGGTTAGAGATCTACGTGCCTCAACTAAGCGAGAAATCAACGGACAAACGAATGATTAGAAGATGAACAAGCGACGAACGACCGGCCAAAAAGGGCGGACTCGACGATGGTGCACGACCAAAGGTGGTGCATGGCTAGGGCGCGCGGACGGTGGTGATGTGGTCGGTCGTCGATCTAGTAGGGTAACGACAGAGGTTTCTAACAATAGTTCCTGAATGAACTAACAACGATTTCTATTTATAATGATCTAGTTAGCTTAGTCCAGGAGCTTGCGGTTAGTAGCTTGTGACGTATCGTGCTTAATCAATTGCTTACATGAGTGTTGACACTTAAAATGATCCAAGAAAGACTCGTGACGAGCACGTGAGAAAGCGATGATCCGCTACGGGAAGGAACACCGAAGCAAGGCACGTACCAATCAGAAATGTGCAACGTGTCGGGGTAAAATCTGGCGCCACTTCCTTCTAGAACAAGAAAAAGCGCGCGGAGGGAGGCCACGATCGAGGCGGTTAGCGGTAATCCCCACGAGGTAAAAAGAAAAGGCGCGAAGAATGGGAAACCGTCATCCACGTGGCTTATGGAGAAGAGCAGAGCGTGGGGCCAAAGGAAGAAACCGCTCAGCGGTTACCAAAGAGCTTGCCTATAAATACCTCGCAGTAACAAGACACACACACACACAACAAATCCAAAACACTTGCATTTTCAAACTAGCTCTTAGCCTTTAGCCTTTAGCCTAGCCTAGCTATAGTTTTTAGATCCCCGTCGTCGATTCAATTCCGGCGAGTATCATATCCAGAGTTAGGTGTCGTCGATTAGATTCCGGCGTCTACTCGTTAGGTCCAGTACCGTTGATTAAATTTCGGTGTTGCACCTTTCACCCATCTTGTCCAGATCTGTCGATTCAATTCCGGTATTGTGTCCTACAATCCCCCGTCGGTTGCTGTTGATTAAATTCCAGCATTGTGTCCTATATCATTTCCGATCCCTGTCGATTCAATTCCCGGGTCGAGTCAAAGTTTGTCACATACTGTTACTATTGCATATTGGGCTGTCGAAGTTGTCGAAAGCCTACTTGTAACACGCCCTTTTGTGTAAATCTACTGCATTTGACACTCTCTGTCCAAAACCGACCCAGAACCCCTTTTCGGAAAACGAACGGATTAAGTTCGATAAAAGATTCTCGCGTAAGTAACCCTCTTTGGGCCATAGTCAATCTGGGCCTAGAACCCATAACCAACAAAGCCCCGTCGAAGGATTTCGACGCGCAACAATCTTTTTTGGCACGCCTGGTGGGACCCTTGGTGTCGGTTCGAGAGAAGTGCTATGCCACGCACACGAGGACGTAACAACTTAGACGGTGGTGGAGACGAACCCCAGGAAGAAATACAACGAATGGAGTCATCCACGGCCCATCAAGAGGACGTCGAGGTTTCTCGACGTAACGTTGAAGAGCCAAGGAGAAATCCAGAAATGACGCCTGTCATGTTAACATCGATAAGGCGTACCATCGAAGAAGTCCAGAACGAGTTTGCTGATCACATGGTCCAGCGGATGACCGAGGTTGTCGGGCCGTTAATCATCAACACGTATCACGAATGTGCTGCAGGACAACATGGGATTACAATTAACCCACCTCATGCTCAAGAAGGGAATGGTTTCGTACCAGCAGCAAGCGGTGGTTTACCCGTAATGACACCGCCAAATTTAGGTCTTGCAGGAGAGAATACTCGGCCTTTAGCACCTGCCCGGATTCCGCAATGAGGGAAGGCGTTACCGGCCAACGAACCGAGACCTCCGGTAAATGCGGACACAGGTATGTTCCCTAGACATCCTATTCGACAAGATATACATGTGGATACTGTTATGTTTCCGGGACATCCTATTCGATAAGACGAGAATATTGCTCGTCGGGATGTCGCTGCCAAAGATAACCCCCGTCCCGTCAATGAACAACCGGTACCCATGATCATCGAAAATCAGGGGGCAGTACCCTTTAGGGGGCAATGGCAAGCTAGGGGGCGGGATCAATTTCCCCAAGCCGGGGGATAAGGACAAGATGGACACCAGGCCATACGACCTGGATATCAACGGATGAATCGGGCTTTACAACCACCAGGTCCTGAGCCAATGTTTCAGCCTGTTGTGCAACCCATGTATCATCCGCCACAACCTGGATATCAAATGCCATATCAACTGCAGTACCATCAGCCGGTGTTCGATCAGGCACCCGTATACATTGACCCAATGGTAGGATACCGGGCTAATGTTTACCGAAAATAGTATCCAGATTGGATGGATACGATCCCGTATCCAAGAGGGTTTACAATACCCGAATTCACACTTTTTACTGGCGAGGACGACCAGTCCACGTATGAACATATCAATCGTTTTCTAGCACTATGTGGAGATGCTACACATGCGGATCACTGGAAATTAAGGCTCTTTCCCATTATCCTTGTCGAAAACAGCCTTTACATGGTATACCGCACTACCACCCAATTCGGTGTTGACGTGGGAGCAGATGGAGCGTTTGTTTCATGGTCGGTTTCAAAGAGCTGTGTCGAACTTATCAGTAGCGGATTTATCAACAATGAAGCAAATGACAAACGAGACTGTCGACCGCTTTATTGCAAGGTTTAAACGAGCTAGGAACAAATGTTTAGTTCCTTTACCAAAAAAGACATTTGCTGATTTCGCCTTCAACGGACTGAAATTCGAAATACGAGATAGGATGGTGGGACATCCATGTGCAGATCTATTCGAATTATCCACGATGGCAACAAAGCACGAAAGTCTGCTCAAAGAGAAAGACAAAAGACATACTCGAAGAGGAGATGTAAGTTTTGTCGAGCCACCTGATTTCGACGAAGAACCAACGGATCCTGTCGAAGTAGCTGTCGCCCTGTTAACCATCGACAAACCATACACTTGCCAAGCATCGAAGCCAGCAAGGATGAAAGAAAAGTCAGCTATAATGGCTAAAGCAAAAGAGACAGTGTACTATTCATTCGATGCGAATCGGGCAGAAGAAATTTTCGACATATTCTTTGGTGACGGACAAATCAGGCTAACGTAAGGATAGAAGATACCGTCCAAAGAAGAATTAGCAGGGAAGAAGTATTGCAAATGGCACCACTCATGGAGCCATAACACATCGGATTGTTTAGTCCTTAAAAAGAACATTCAAGAAGCGATTCGACAAGGAAAGATCAAATTCGGCGAAGATAAAGGGAAACCCCCGATGGAAGTGGACATCGATCCTTTTCCAAGAATGATTGGAATGGTGTCTTTAAAGCAGTTGAGTAAAGGGCATACGTCAACAAATTTATGCGCTCATTGCAGGCGAAAATTGGGAAACATGATTACACCCGAGGAAGGGTACCAAAAGGGCGGTCAAATTAGTCAGAGGGATAAGATGCCTTTTCACATTGAAAGTGCCGGACCTCGAAGAAATCCCAACCATCGGAGAATTTACAAGTCGGTTAAGCGGAGATACGATGAAGGGGACCCTATAATTGGTACTTTAGGAGAGCCAAGTGGCAAGTTCGATTATTACGTGAGCTATGGTCCGCCACCCCCACATCCTCAAGAAAGAGTCCGTTATGGATGGGGCAAGGAGTTCGACGTAAATCTTCGACAAGGCCTCCATGAGCCACATCGTCGACGCACCCTTAAGATACCCGGCAACCCCGTAGAGGGATTATGGTATGAGGTGACGGAGGACCAAGAAAAGGAGAAAATTTTGACCCGAACTCGGAAGAGAAGGGTGTAAAGAAAGAATAGGGTCCGCATACTACGGCAACAGGAGATTCCAACCGGTTATGGCTTAATGGCGACAACTCCTAACCACACCAAACTGCGGAGGCCAAGAAATCTAGTTTGGCGGCGACGACCAGAAGAGACATACCCAGCTCAAGAAAAAGAGGACAAGGGTACAAAGCCACGTAAAACGCCCAGGCCTAAATCCCAATTTAAAACCCCTGCTAGCAGGTCGGTTTCCCATCTAAGCTCTTGTATGGTACGAGTTAAATTACCACGTGAGTTTCGACTTGAGTCAACCTCGGGCGACGGCGGCGACAAGGAAACGACGCAAGAAAAGGAAGGGGCTCGGTTTTGCTTCAGCGATGAAGAAACCATGGAATTCAGAAAACCCATGGAAGATCTCTCAAATCATTTGAGGTCGCTCAATATAAATGCCAAGATCAACGGGCGGCCAGTAATGAAAGTCTTGGTGGATGGAGGTTCAACGTTAAATCTCATTCCTTACCGCTTCTTCAAGAAAATAGGAAGGAATGATGACGAAATAATCCCATCGAATATACGGTTGTCCGATTTCACTAGTGAGATTACCGAAGTAAAGGGAGTATATGTCGCTGATCCGACCGTCGGATCTAAAACATCAAGGACGTCTTTCTGCGTCGTCGACGCCGACGGATCTTATAACTTGCTGTTGGGGTGGGATTGGATACATGGAAACCAATGTGTCCCATCGACACTTCACCGGATGTTGGCATTCTGGAATGGGGACAAAGTGGAATATGTAAAAGCAAATCCCCGGACTTGTGTTACCTGGACTCGTATATCCGGCCGGGACAAAGTGATGCCGGATGATTGCCTTCGCATATCTAAGCCGCCTGAAGTAGACTCAAGAGATATTGCATTCTGCCGTTTCGACAAAGGGAGCATCGAATGGATCCCAAGAAAGGAACCGATGGAACCAATCGACCGGTTTTCCGATGGAAAATCGGTCATTTGCGCAAAACCTCGCTAAAAGGTATGCGGCCTACGTGGCCGAGCAAAGTGATCAAACTAGACAGCTTGCAGACGGCATTTTAGACTTTGAAGAATCCCAAATTAAGGAGGACGACAAGGTAATTCAAGCTCAAGACCCATTGGAAGAGGTCAATCTTGGAGATGAGGCCTGTCCTCAACCTACTTATGTGAGCCAACTACTCGATCAGCGATACAATGTTCAAATGGTAAACCTATTGAGAAAATATAAGGATTGTTTTGCCTGGAATTACCATGAGATGCCCGGTCTTTCGAGGAGCATAGTTGAGCATCGATTGCTAATTAAGAGGGGATTTCGACCACACCAACAGGCTGCTAGAAGGTTCGCTCCCGAAGTAATACTAAAAATTAAGGAGGAAATTGAGCGCCTCCTTTCGGCCGGATTCATAAGATCAGCAAGGTATGTCGAATGGTTGTCGAATATTGTGCCTGTCAAGAAGAAGAATGGCAAACTCCGAGTGTGTGTTGATTTCCGCAACCTTAACGCGGCCACCCCGAAAGATGAGTACCGGATGCCCATGGCCGATGTGTTGATCGATTCGGCCTCCAATAATGAAATGATGTCCCTCATGGACGGACATTCCGGGTATAATCGGATATTTATAGCAGCAGAGGATGTTCAGAAGACAGCATTTAGATGCCCCGGGGCCATTGGTATTTTCGAATGGGTCGTCATGCCTTTCGGATTGAAGAATGCCGGTGCTACGTACCAAAGGGCAATGAATTACATTTTCCACGATATGATCGGGGAATTCATGGAGGTTTATATCGACGACGTCATCATCAAGACAGACACTGTAAGTTATCCGGACCACCTAGAGCAAGCTTTTGAGAGAATGCGCAAATTTAAGTTAAAAATGAATCCTTTGAAATGCGCTTTCGGGATAAAAACTGGCAATTTCCTTGGTTTTTTGGTTCATCAAAGAGGTATAGAGGTAGACATGAATAAAGCTAAGGCTATTTCGGAATCGCCATCTCCCGATAATAAAAAACAGCTGCAAATGTTAATCGGGAAATTAAATTTCTTGCGGCGTTTTATAGCTAACCTTTCGGGAAAAATCAAAGTTTTCTCCCCGTTGCTCAAACTGAAGAATGAGAGAGAGTTTGTGTGGGAAAAGAAACATCAGGTGGCTTTCGACGGGTTAAAAGAGTATCTCATCAAGCCACTAGTGTTGACGCCACCAAAGGCGGGACGGCCATTGAAGCTGTATTTATCGGCCGCCGATACAACGATCGGGAGTATGCTGGCTCAAGAAAACAACGAGGGGAAAGAGCGGGCCGTGTACTACCTAAGTAGGATGCTCAACGATGCCGGAGACAAGATACACGTCCATCGAAAAACTATGTTTATCATCAGACTACGCCTGTACAAAATTACGACATTATATGTTGCCGACTACGGTACATGTAATTTGTAAAACAGACGTAATTAAGTACATGTTGTCCAGGCCAATCATTAGGGGCTGGATTGCAAAATGGGCGTTCACTCCGATAGAAATCGACCTGGTTTATGTGCCGCTCAAAGCAGGAAAAGGGCAGGCAATATCCGATTTCATTACCGAATACCCTTCAGGTTTAAAAATTGAGGATGATGAAAATTATCTTGGTATTGCACCTTGGATATTATATTTCGATGGGTCAGTGGCGTCCGGTTCAGCGGGCGCATGAATCATGGTTATATCACCTTTTCGACAGAAAACAAAACTCATATTTAGGCTTGACTTTGAATGCTCAAATAACCAAGCCGAATATGAAGCCCTAATCGTGGGGATCAATGTTTTAATTGACATGGGGATCAGGTCAATTAAAGTGAAGGGCGATTCTCAGGTGGTGATCAAACAGCTAAATGGTGAGTATCAATGTTTGAATGAAAACATTATTAGACATCATCACCTGGCAAAAGAATTGTTGTCGAAGTTCGTCGAATACGAGCTAATCCATGTCAAGAGGAGTGAAAATTCGGAAGCTAATGAATTGGCTCAAATGGCGTCGAGATATCGTATATCGAAGGAACTAGCAGACCACATCATTACTCGGGTAAGGACCTTACCATCGATAGATGCTCGGGTAATGATGATTGAGCGATTTGAAAATTTAGGAGAAACTAGCGGCCAACAAGATTGGAGGACCCCTTTGGTAAACTACTTGAAAAACCCGGGTTCTGGCGGTAGGGACTTCAAAAGAAAAGCCTTAAAATATCTGTTGATCGACAACGAGTTGTATCGAAAGACAATCGACGGACTACTTCTCAAGTGCTTGGGGCGGGAGGAAGCAATGCTAGTCATAACGGAAGTCCATGAAGGGATGCGTGGTGCGCATCGGTTTGGATTGAAAACGAAGTGGTTGTTAAGGCGACATGGATTTTTTTGGCCAACAATCACCCAAGACTGCATTGACTACGCGAAAGGGTGTCAATCATGCCAAAGGCATGGACCAATCCAGCAAGTTCCTGCCGCACCGATGAACCCAATTATCAAGCCGTGGCCTTTTCGAGGTTGGGCAATGGATATAATAGGGAAAATTTATCCTCCCTCATCAAAGAAGCACAGTTTCATTTTAGTGGCCACGGACTACTTCACAAAATGGGTCGAAGCGGCGTCGTACAAAAGCGTGACACAAAAAACAGTTAGGGAGTTCATCGAAGAGCGAATTATTCATCGATTTGGGATTCCGGAGACTATCACCGCTGACCAAGGGTCCGTCTTCACAGGCCAAGAAATACGGGATTTTACTAAGTCGAGGGGTATCAAGATGATTCATTCGACGCCCTATTACGCTCGAGCTAATAGCCAAGCAGAAGCTTCCAACAAAATAATCATCGGATTGATTAAAAAGCATTTGGAGGACAACCCAAGGGAATGGGACTCATTGTTGTCGACGGTGTTATGGGCTTATCGAACTTCCAAAAGATCAAGCACCGGAGTCACTCCTTACATGCTAACATATGGACAAGAGGCCGTGTTACCCCCGGAGATCACGGTGCAATCATTAAGAGTAAAACTCCGGGATGGTATGGCTAAAGAGCAATACGATGAAATGATATACGCCAACATTGATGAATTAGGAGAGAACCGAGCTACAAGACTTGGAAAAATTAATGGCTCGAAGCGAAGGGTTGCCGGGGCTTACAACAAGCACGTGAAAGTTAAGCGTTTCGACATGGGAGATTTGGTATGGAAGACTATTTTGCCTATGAACCTCGATAGCGAGAAGTTTGGCAAGTGGTCGTCAAAATGGGAAGGACCATACTTGATAATAGACGCCCTCCCAGGGAATGCATATCGAGTAATGGAAATCGATGGAAGAGAACTACAATGCTCGATCAACGGGAAGTATTTGAAAAAATTCTATCCATCGATGTGGGAAATGCGGGGAGAATCAGAGAGCAAAGAGTAAGAAAGGTCAATTCCATTCATTCAATAAAACCTTTTTACATTCTTCCTCCCTTTCTCTCTCTTTCTCTCTTTCTCTTTCGTTCTCTTTCCTTCCTTCCCTTCTCTCTCTCTCTCCCTCTTGTTCGCTCGCCCCAGCAGGCCCTTACCGGAAGTGCTCCCTGAAATGAACCACGAAGCCTCGTAGCCGGCACTCTAACTTGGCGTTCTCTTCCCTCGCGCGGTGATGAGCTTCAGCCAACTCTTCCAGGGCCGCCTCCAGCTTGTCCTTTTCGTTCTCCAGCCGCTGAAGGTGCTCCTTCCGACCCCCGAGAAGACCATTGGTGGAGTCCAACATGGCCTTGAGACCCTCCAAAGGGGCCCCAATGGAAGCCAAGGAGCGGGTCTCGCGAGCTTCACCGGTTCATGTTCCCGCTGCTCGGATTCCTTCGGAGGCCCGCGTGCATGTCGCTGGCTGGCGGTTAAGCGATCGGAAACAATGTTCCGAAGTTGGAGGACGCTAGCATGAGAGGCATGGAGGGCTTCTTGGACGTTGCGTAGTTCCTTGTGCACCACCTCGCCGTTCTCAATCTCTTCGATCTTACACCAAACTTCATGTTCGGTGAGATCATGCTGAGACATGGTCGCCAGATTCCGGCGAAACTTCTCCAGCCCGTAGTCGAAGAGTGTGACAAACTCTTCGTAGTCCGATTGGAACGGGTGGTCGGAGGGAAGATTTTAGGGCGCAGAGCGGTTGAGCGTGGTGTGTAGCTTATCAAGGGCCCGTGGTTTCACCACCAGCATGGTATAGGTGTAACTCAGAAGGGAGATAATCTCCCTCCGGATAGCCGAGAACTCACGGCTGAAGTATGTAGGGGGAGATGAAGCCGTAGAAGAAGACGCACGCTCCATTAAGGCTTTGAGAAGTTTTCTCTAAGACCGAAAGGCAGAGGGGTTTGCATGAAGACGCACTCCAGGCAAGTGATCCTATTTATAGATAAAGGCCAAGGAACGGTTCGTCCCACGATGCTGAGTATCCGCCCACGACCTTCCGACGATCGGAGCGGTAAAAGTTGGTGGACGGTTATCGAGGCGAGAAGGTATATCGCGATTGGTGAAGTACATAAGTAACCATAATGACGTGAGTGGCGGGTTTCCCGCTGGCTATTAACCACGTCGAACTATCACGGCGATTTGAATTCGGAAGGAGAATCGGAAACGACGTCTTTCATTAAATGCCGCATGGAAAAAAGATGATCTTGAGAAGATCATGTCATGATGAACTTTGGAGAATTGACACTAAGACCGGCAGTTCAAATGATAGAATAACATGATAAGGACATGTGGCATTAATATGGGACTAGCAACAGTGGACTACAACACGTGCCGTTCAAGACTCAAGACGAAACTATGAAGTTGCATTTCACTGTTGCAATTGGCGTCAACAATTGCCTCCTTTCGATGACCGGCCCGTATCATATCAAGGTGCGGTGATTCGCAAATTGCCTCTTGCTGTTTGATTGCCTTCAATTGTGCAAATAGTACTTGCGGGGTGATACAACCGTCACTCTCCAGGGTATCAAGAACACTACGTTGATAAGCCGGCTCATTGTCAGGGAGAAGGGAATTTGTTTCCAACTTGTCGATAATCGCTAGTTCACGCTGCCTTGTCCTGAAGGACCTTAAAGTCGAGCCAAATGTGAGGAAGAGTTCATTAATGGCAAATCCAAGGGCACGACATTGGATCGAATAGGGCAAGTGAGCCAAAAAAGCAAGGAGAGCTTTGATCTCGTCCTCTGCGTATGCTTTGTTACATATGTCGGCATATCCTCCTCCTAGTAAGTCATGCAAGCGTAACCACTTGCCGCGAAGATATGAATAGTCGCAGCGAAGATTATTCGATGGGCCAGCTGAGGCACTCGCCATGTTCATATGAACAACCCACGATTTGTTGGGTAGGTCATCCGTGCGGCCGTCCGAAGCCGGTGAATCATCCGGGAAGGAAGTCGGATCAATACTTACATCAAGCGAGAATACAGAGAAGTACCCATTTTCATTATTAGCTTGTTTATATCAACAGAGGGTTTACCTTCATCGGCTGGCTGTTCAAGTATAATGCTCGGTATAAGGAAAGAAGCGGGTCTTCTTAGAGGATGCAGCAAGCCCAATGAGTTCCAACGGACTTTCGGAAGAACGTCCATTGCACTGGTTGAGAACAAAGAGGAGCGATAGGAGAGCTACCACTTGTCGAAAAATGAGGTGCTACAAGGATGGTAAGAGAAGGCGACAAATACAAAGCGCCCGAGAACAGCATGTACAACTTCGATATGACCCATCATGTTAGTCACCTCATCCTTGCAACTAGAAAAGGAGAAATTCATAGAATACACCACCGGCATTGGAATCCCCCGAGTAAGCCCGAATTGGCGAGCACAATAATGAGGATTATAAATCTCAAATCCCAATGAGAATTTGCCGCCACCGGACAAATTCATGGCTAAGTCATTTGGGACTAACACGCTCATCCAAAAAAGATGAGAATCGGGATCTCATCTGGAGGAGTTATAGATATCATTATCGACGGGCAGCTTGGAAAAATCAAAGCTGGTGAGAGACAACAGTTCAACAAGGAAGTCGTCGAAAGGGGTAAGGTTGTCGGGGGCACAACGAAGGGTCTAATTGAACGCCATGGGTACATCATTCCTTTTAATTTTCGATGACTCGGTTGTCGAAGTGAGCGCTTGATCAAAAAACATATGAGGAAAGTACACTCGGAGCCAATGGTGCAAAATCCATAAGGGACCCGAAAAGGGAGCGGGGATGATTGTCCATCGGCGAAGATTGAGCATCGACAATCCCGATATAATGCAGCCAGGAACATCCGGCCTAGGCCAATATCAACACCACATGCTAGTTCATAGGCCATATCAAGGGAATTCGGGGAAATTCGACATGTAGGGAGAAAAAAGACATATTTACAAAGCCAACACGGAAGGAAGGCTGTATGTTCCCCGAAAAGAATGGGTCCTGAAGGTTTAGCATGATGATCCATGAATTCGCCATAGGGCAGGTCAAGGCAGCAGGACATATCAAGGAAAAATTGGTCGTCCGGAGGTCGAGAGTCACCATCGATAAATGGAGAAAGACCGGTTAGAAACCAAATATCAAGAAGGGTAGGGGTCATTGGACCAATAGGCAAAAAGAAACAGTTCGATGACGATGACCAAAAGCAACACAAACTACCGACGAGGCCATACTCCGAGGGATCAATAGATGTACCGCAAAAAGACAATAGGATATCTATCCTGGCCTGCGCCCATATGGTAGCCGCTTCTCCTTCTAGTCGTTTGTACCGGTTGTAAAACCGATGGTCGAAGGTTGGATATGAAGAAAATCTATAGTTACTCGACGACCAAGCAGAGGTACAAATGATAGATTGCTCAAAAAGGTAAGACTTCTTCAGAACAGCGGGGAAAGCAATTAATCGGTGAAGAAGGGGGTGGCAAACTTGTGAGATACGGACCCAAAATGATGTGACCATTGCTGGGCTGGTGATCCATGAAAGATAAGGAAAATTCCCCTTTGGCCTCATTGTGAGAAAAAACGTCAAAACACGACAAGCAAGGAGCTGCGTGAGTACTCATGTGAACTCGATGGCAAAGTTCGTGTGGATTGGTATTTGGAGGCAATCATTATTTATAAGGGATTTCGGGGTAACCGACTCGGGATAGTGATGGCAGTTACTCGGACGTGGGCAATTACATGGATCGTGGCGGAATGCAATACGGAAAATAAGGAGGAAAAAAGGGGGAGATTTCATTAACCAATATCGGGATACAAAGCCGTCTTGATCCCCTCAAGCAACTCACAGAGTAAACGTTCAAACTTCCTATTTTTATCTATATACACATTCCTAGTATGACGTCGGTCTATTTCTGCTCGCACAACCCGAGCGCGGTCGGCTCGTTTCTTCTCTTCTAAGGAAGCTGCGAACATTTTCGGTTGATCTTCTATGGAGGATCGACGGGAAAGAACTATCGATCGCCGACTTCGAGTCTCCTCTAGTTCTCTCTCTATCGCTAGCCTCTATTGCTCCAAGGTAGCCTCTTTCTTATCCAAAGCGGTGAGAGCGTCGACCGCAGATTGAAGGGACTGTTCTCCTTGAGTTACAAGTTGCCTCGCTTCTTGGGTCTCGGAGTTGGGAGAAAAGAGCTGATCGGGAAAATTCGACAGAGCAAGCATTTTGTCCCGACACTGTCGAAAATGCATAAAGGGAGTAGGAAAGTGCTCCAAGAATGTTTTCAGCCGGCGGACTAGGCCTTCAGGAAGTTTCGCGCCGACTTCCTCTTTGACCGACTACTCCATCACAGATTGGATGTTTCGAATATTCGATGGGTTATCGACAAAGGAGGCTACTCCCGAATGAACAAGGTCCAGGGAGCAAGATAGCATGATTCCCAGTTTGCTGAAAATCTCTGAGTCGGGCGAGCCGCTTGATTCGGGCATACTCGGGTGATCCGAAGAGCGAGAAGATCCAGCAAGATGAGCTTGAACATCTTCGATGGGCTGACGTAAGAAGAGAAGCAAGAGGGAAGATCCCGGGATAACATCTGCAGATGAAGGGTCTTCAAGTGTTGAGGGACCTTCAACTATTAAAGGAACTTCGACCATCGAGGCCGGGACGATGGCAAGGGTCAGCGAAGAAGGCTCCCCTTGAGGCTTTGTAGGCGAGGAGCCGCAGGGTTCAGACGACCCTCCAGCAATGGTAATGTTGCTAGCGCCCCCAACAGTTGGATCAAGATCCATCAAAGAATCTTTAGGACGAGCGGTTGGAGACGCTTCGACGTGCCGAGGAACTATTGGAGATTCCACCAGAGATTTGCTCTTCTTCGCTACCATCTTTCGCCGTTTAAGAGAAGTGAGCGTCTCCTCATCGCCTTCGTCGTCAGAATCGTCACCTAACAGCGAAAGTAAAGCGAAAATCACTCCGGGCCAGTAGCACCGAGAAAATTAGGAAGAAAGAGACTCACCGTAAACGGTCGTCGGACATTTGCGACCACCAATCGAGAGAGCTTTGGTTGCACCCCTTTTCCCGGTTTTCTTCAAGGCGGGACCAAAAGGCTGTATCCGGCTACTTTGAAGGATGGATGAGATGGCATCTTCGAAAGGGCTTTCGAAGGCGAAGGACGTTCACGCTGGGACTAGAGCGAAGTGCTGATGGGATGTCCCTCGAAAACCGCTGATACATCATGGTCATAATCTCGGCACGACAGGTGAACGGTCCATCGATCTTGATGTTATAGATCTTCTTGTCCATCGATGGGAAATCCATGAGATAAGGGATGGGTATAGGCACTGCCTGTCGAAGGCCGAACCGCCTGGCACAGTATTGAGGAGAATATGGTTCAAAACCAGGATAGAACCTTTCTTTAAGACATAGCCGGAGTGGAAGGTCTCGAGGGAATAGGACAAAGGTCCAAAAGTCACGGTGGTTGAACCGTTTTAAGGTTCGAGAGTTAAAACAAGAATTGAATTCGCCCGAGCGGTAAGGAAAGAAATCTATTCGATCAGCCTCGTGAGACAGAAGCTGTCGAAGAAAGAACCGAAAAGGTTGAACATCACCGGGGACCTTTAAGGGGACAGCTTGGAGTAGTCGTATGCCAAGCTTCAAAGGAACCATGTTGGGATTGAAGGAAGGGACGCTCTCAAACATGAAAGGGAAGTAGAATGCGACCCAAGCTTGGAGAATCCAGAGCGGACCCGATAGTACACCCTCCTCTTCGGAATTCGACATTAGTCGAGCAACGTAAGAAATACTCTTGTACAGAGACGCCGGAGCAAGAGGGCCAAGAGCAACAAGATTCCCTTTTGCTAAAAGTAAGGCAAGGTCGTAATAGTCCTTGGACACTTTGAGGGTTGGGCTAAAGAATAGATACTTCGACAGCCAAAAAAGAAGAAAAACTGTTCGTTCTTCGAGGGAAACCTCCCCGGATGTTCTACGGTGAGCATCGATGAACTTTCCGTAGGCGAGGGTATCGTCAGAAATAGGGCAATCTTTGGTTTTTCCCGGATTCTTGACCGAGGCCCCATAGGGAGAGAGACCAGCTATGGCAAAGGTATCTAGAAGAGTTATAGACATGGGACCCAACGGAAAGAAAAAACAATTGATAGAGGAGGACCGTAAACTTGTGACGGACCCCAGTAAGCCTTTATTCAAATCATGGGACAACATGCTGACCTCAATTGCTGTCCTGATCTGCGCCGTTTCCCAGAGACCAACCGTCGAAGTATCCTCTTGAAGCCTTTGGAACCGGGTATAAGCCCCGTCATCAAATGACGAAAAACTCCTAAATCGCTGAACCGGTATGGACCAAATGTCCTTTAGCGAAGGGGCTTGAATGGGAAGCTACTTATCGGCCCGCATTGGAAAGCAAGACCGAAGAGATGATGGAATGTGGTGGTGATCATGGAGACTGGGCCCAAGAATGAGACCGGCGCGCTCTCGATGAGTGTTCAACAACTTGAGGAAGCAGTGATCAACATTGTCACTATTGATGATTCCATCGAAGCGGGCGATGAAATGGTGAGGAAGGAACTCAGGGGTTTCGGTCGCCATGAAAGCTTGGAATGTTCAAAAAAAGGGGTTTAGGGTTTAAGGGAAAACGTTGATGGAGAAAGACGACAATTGGGAACTTTTTCAAGACCCTTAAAAGCGAAGACGAAAAAGACTAGTGCACGGTACGAAGTCGAAAAGGTTGCGTTTTGGGAAAAGAGATCAAAGGGAAAGCGTAATCATCATTTGTACAGTTGGAGATCACCAAACCAGAGGAAGATATTTTAAAAGAGGTAAATCTTCGATTTACATCTTTTAAGGGGGCATATGTTGACACTTAAAATGATCCAAGAAAGACTCGTGACGAGCACGTGAGAAAGCGATGATCCGCTACGGGAAGGAACACCGAAGCAAGGCATGTACCAATCAGAAAGGTGCCACGTGTCGGGGTAAAATCTGGCGCCACTTCCTTCTAGAACAAGAAAAAGCGCGCGGAGGGAGGCCACGATCGAGGCGGTTGGCGGTAATCCCCACGAGGTAAAAAGAAAAGGCGCGAAGAATGGGAAACCGTCATCCACGTGGCTTATGGAGAAGAGCAGAGCGTGGGGCCAAAGGGAAGAAACCGCTCGGCGGTTACCAAAGAGCTTGCCTATAAATACCTCGCAGTAACAAGACACACACACACACAACAAATCCAAAACACTTGCATTTTCAAACTAGCTCTTAGCCTTTAGCCTTTAGCCTAGCCTAGCTATAGTTTTTAGATCCCCGTCGTCGATTCAATTCCGGCGAGTATCATATCCAGAGTTAGGTGTCGTCGATTAGATTCCGGCGTCTACTCGTTAGGTCGAGCACCGTTGATTAAATTCCGGTGTTGCACCCTTCACCCATCTTGTCCGATACAGTCGATTCAATTCCGGTATTGTGTCCTACAATCCCCCGTCCAGTGCTGTTGATTAAATTCCAGCATTGTGTCCTATATCATTTTCCGATCCTGTCGATTCAATTCCCGGGTCGAGTCAAAGTTTGTCACATACTGTTACTATTGCATATTGGGCCGTCGAAGTTGTCGAAAGCCTACTTGTAACGCGCCCTTTTGTGTAAATCTACTGCATTTGACACTCTCTGTCCAAAATCGACCCGGAACCCCTTTTCGGAAAACGAACGGATTAAGTTCGATAAAAGATTCTCGCGTAAGTAACCTTCTTTGGGCCATAGTCAATCTGGGCCTAGAACCCATAACCAGCAAAGCCCCGTCGAAGGATTTCGACGTGCAACAAGTAGAGTCCGCTTGTGACATGCGCTTAATCGTCTGCTTGCAATAGAGTCGGCTTGTGAAGTGTTGTGCTTACAGCTAGCGACTTGTCGGCTACTTCTAATTTGTCTTTCTTCTGCTTCGCCGTGCTTGAAGCTTTGTCGCGCTTAACTGCTTTATCGTGCTTACATTGCCCGAATTCCAAATTTTGTGCCAAATGATCCTAAACTATCAAGCACTAACCTGCTCCTATTTTAAGCAGGTGAAAGTTCGGGTTATCACAACTACCTCCAATCAAAGTATTTTGAATTTGCATACTTTGGCATTATCCATACATAGTATATGAAACATATGAAAATGCATAAATTTGGTAATTCAAATGACTCTATTACGATAGGTTTTATAGTTTGGATCATATCATTTTATTTACTAGAAATGACTGGAAATGATATATAACTTTTTGCAGCAATATGATCAATTATTTCCCCCTATAAAAAAATGTATTTTTCGGGATGTCAAGATACCTTGTTAAGTACCTCCAATCAAAGTATTTTGAATTTTCTTGCTTTAGCATTATCCACACATAATATATGAAATATATGAAAACACATAAATTTGATAAGTCAAATGACTCTAATATGGTAGGTTTTATAGTCTGGATCTTATCATTTTATTTACTAGAAATGATGTATAACTTTTGGCAGCAATATGATCAATTATTTCCCTCTATCGGAAAATGTCTTTTTCAGGATGTCAAGTTACCATGTTAACTACCTCCAATCAAAGTATTTTGGATTTGCATACTTTAGCATTATCCACACATAGTGTACAAAATATATGACTATGCATAAATTTGGTAAGTTAAATGAGTCTAATATGGTAGGTTTTATAGTTTGGATCTTGTCTTTTTATTTATTGGAAATGATTGGAAAGGGTATACAACTTCTGGTAGCAATATGATTAATTATTTCCGTCTACATGGATAATGTCTTTTTAGGAATGTCAAGTTACCGTGCTCACCACCTTCAATTAAAGTAGTTCAAATTTGCAATGTTAACATTATCCACACATTATTAAACGCCCAGCGTCCCACAACGTGATTGAGGAAGTATTTTTGCTTCATAGAGAGTGCTTCTTGTAGTTTAATGAAATGATTAATTACATGTAAAGAGGATAAAAACGATTGCAAAATAATATACAAACAGTCGACATCATGTCCATCGGGACCTGCACATTCCAAAGTGACTCAAAGCACTTCTTATTGCAAAGCATTAAAATTAGGGCACACTAAAATGAGACTTTATGATAGGCCTGACAATCTATTAAAGTTGGTCGAGCTAAGAAGGTCTCCTTAGCACAAATCAGACAACCTTCAAATCAATTTCCTTCTTAAGCTTGAGCTTGCCTATATAATCCCCTTGGGCTTGCTAGCCAAAATAAATAAAAGCGGATTTTGGACGAGGGCTTTTAGCACGTCGGCATTTTCTATCTATGATTATAACAGAGCCATCACATTGAAGCACACTAGAAAAGTTGATGTACTTAATTGAACAAAAAAAAAAAATCTTAAAATGGACAAAAGCTTCGAATACTTGTGATACCTTTATCCTTAAACAATCCTCCAAAATATTTGTCCTTTGGTGCTGAAGATGAAAGGTTGTCTCTTTTTGAAAATATGTAATTTAAAAGATGCAACAAAGAAAAAAAAAAAGGGATAGTCAAAATTTTAACTAATTGGTAGATTATAAATAGGGAATGAAGAATGCATGTACAGGAGCTAGTACGCCAATATCACACAAAAAAAAATATTAAACATTACCCCCAACTAGTATTCACTCACTTTTGAGAGCAGTGAAGATATGAATAGAGTGTTGGATATTTCAACAGTTTGAAATATTTCAATCAGTTTTGATAATAGTTATGATCGCCCATTAAGTTTTCATTTTATAATGATTTTGCAAAGGCCGTATAAAGGCTTCTCACAGTCATACAACAGCTCTGTAATATTTAATTTATGTCTTCATAAACTCTTCATTAATTTTGTATTGGTAGGAGATTTTCTCAATCAATGGTCTCAAGAACACTTAATTGATAATATAATATGTGGTTGAAACAACTTTTGTCTAGAAATGAGAAGAGATTTTGTTTTCGATCAAAAGAGTTCGAGCCATTTTTTGTAAAGAGCAATTTTTCCTTTCAACTACTCCATTTTGTTTTAGGAGTATAAGGAGAAGAAAAATTATGTTGAAAATCATTTTCATCACAAATTTTGCAAAGTTTTGATTTTCAAATTGTCCCCCATGATGCTTTGATGCTTGAAATAGAGTAGCATTTTTCATTCTGAAATTTATTTACAAAAATTTCAAGGTGAAAGAAAGCATCATTCTTATGAGTTAGAAAAAAAACCCAAGCAAATCTTGTAACACCCCAAAATTTAGGGCTAGATTAAGTGTAGGGTTTGAACTAATTATAGATAATAACCAAAGGGTTGAGATGAGCCACCAAAGAAATAAATCACCTTCGATATGGATCATGGCTTAGTATAACGATCAACTATGCTATTGATTGAGAGTCGACTGTGTGATGATCGTAAATCAAGTATGGATCGATGGTGAATGACCTTGTTTAGTTGTGAAACGCCCTTAGGATCACCTTGAAGTTGACTAGGGATTGATCTGTGGAACGATTCGCAAGCTAACAAAGATCAACAACTAAACTATCCATAGATCCGACGAAGGTCGATTTGTGTTAGAACCCCATACCAGCCACGCACAAGTCAAGGACTGATCACCCCGGGCTGCTTGACGTGCTGCTGGAGCACTACGGATTGAGAAGAACAACTCTTGCATCAATTTAAATTAGTCATGAGAGGTAAACTCTATAGTGTTCGGCCATGCCCTCGATTTATGAACAGGTGATTCCAATCCTGAATCGAGACAAATGGAGTGGTTCTTGACTCGATAAGCAACGACACACGATCTTGAGTGTCCCAAACATGGTTACGCCTCTTGATGTGCTCGGCCATAAGCCGAATTGCTCGGCAAGAAGAGATGGTCCACCACTGGCTTGTTTAGGCGCCTAAAATAGAGGAATCATTTAGATATTCTGAAAGCTTGATAGATAGCACGTTTAGAGTCTTAGAGTAATGAATAAGAGGTCAATCGCTAGAGATTTTACCCAATTAAATAGAATGCTCAAATTACTATTAGTGCTTGTCATGGATGGCATCTAAGGAATAGAAATTGAAATTTAGAAACCCTCTTGATTGGGCAACACCAAGGAGTACAAAAATTTATGGGTTAAATTTCTATTTTAAATTAAAAATAAAATGAAAGAAATAGTCCTTATATATATATATATATATATATATATATATATATAGTAGGCATGTAAAGTATAGAGAAAAGAAATGAAATATTCGATTATGGAAATATGTCATCAAGACCTAAATATTATAAGATTATAGAATAGCCAAATGGATAATTTAAGAATAAGACATGGGGCATCTAGAATATTCTCAACTATTAAAAAAAATTAAGTGCAAAAGATTTGCTTGAAGAGCAAGATGGCACATAAAGACAAAATAGGATTAGAAAAAGATTGGCTTAGAGAACAAGCTAGTAAATAAAGGCGAAATTGGCATAGGGAACAAGTCAAAATTAGAAAGCGACGCATGGAAAGAGCATAGGACAAATTCGACTTGGGGAACAAGTCAAAAATAAAATAAGAAATATAATATAATTCTAGCTTGAGGAACAAGTCAAGCATAACAAGACAAAATTATTTTAGAAAAAGTAACCTAGGATATTAGAATACTCTAGATTAGCCATGTGGCAATATCAATTAGTATATCTAGAATATTCCATATCAATAATTTATTTAGAAAAAGACCAAAAGAAATTAATATTGCTATAATTAATAGATTTAAATAAGAAAGATAAAATTAAAAATGATTCAAAATACACTAGAGTAGGCGTGAACTAGGAGGAAGCTTCTAGAGCCTAAATGGTCTTAAGTGGTATATTAAAATGATGACACATAGTAGAACTCAGGCAACAAGTAGCAATAAATTAAAATGAAAAATATAACTAGATAGAAAAAGGACAAGTGTCCTTATAGAGAAATCTAGAATGCAAAGGTGTCAAACTCACTTTGGTTCTTGGAAGTATTGTGAGAAGCGAATAATTGAGAAGAAAATGAAAAACTTAGGATACCTAAGTATATAATAATTAAATAGCAAGATGGGTGGGGCTTAAAAATAGCATAAGGGCCATTTCATTTTCACTTTTCCCCTAAAAAAAAAATCGGCCACCTCTCCGTACTCTCCCTCTCACCTCACACTAATCCTCTCTCTCTCTCTCTCTCTCTCTCTCATTTTCGGCCACCAAGCACAACTACAAGCTGCCCTCAAGACCGCACACGCACGAGACGACCAACTATTTCTTTTAGTTGCTACTTTCATCTAGGGGAAGCAAGTGATATCTAACCCTTATCTAGGCCGTAAAGCTTTAAGTACTCTAATGCTTGCTTGAAAAGTATATGTTATGTTAGTCAAGGACTAAGTGCCACACGACGACGCGAGTCTCATGGGGGCCACCTCTAGAACCTTAGACCATTGTGATGCATGCTCTCCTTGGTCTTGCTACCTTTGGTGGTGAGATTATATGATATGATATGATATGTTGTATGCCTCACTTGCAAGAGTGAGAGGGCCTTGTGCATATATAAAAAGGGTGGAACCACATAACATGATATGATTAGATATGTGTGCACGCCTCATCTGCAAGGGTTAGAGGGCCTTAAAAAGTGCGCAATATGATATGAAAAGTGGAGATGTTATGCATATGAAAAGAAACCGGAAACAATTCGTATATGATATGGTTGCTTGCATTATGAATTGTACCTTTAGCTTGCTTTCTATGTTTAGTTTAGATATTCGTTTACCGAGATAGTTATATCTCACTTCTTATCTTTTCGGATTTATAGGTAATGATTAGTCCTCCTCCTCATTTTGGTATTATTATGTCTGTGGAAGTCTCTTGTTTTGATGTTGTGGCCATGGAATAAGAAGTAACTCTTAGAAACTACGTGCCTCCCGTATGGATGGACGAGGGTTACCACTTGTAGATTGAAGAGCAAAGTAAAGATGAAGCTCTTTTGGTTCAGAAAAGTATAGCATGAAGATGGACGACGGGTACCCTAGGTGACCGATCTACATGGAGGAGTTTTTCGAAGGCTAAAGGCAACTTTTTGGGGCATCTCATCAAACCGTAGTAGCCACCTAAACCTATGATGCATATGTGTTAGAAATACTTAAAAGTCATATGTAAATGCTATGTTAATAAATGAAGAATGATATTATGTAGAAATGTCTTTCCTAGTTGACCAACTCAATGGATAGTTTATAAATCTATTGCTTCCGCATGTGATACATAATTTAAGAAGATGACAATTAATAAGGGTCGCTTATAAGGATGGTGTACACGGGACACCATATGTCCTCCCCCTCAACGTCGCGACTTTACAATCCTCATACGGTCTCGGGTTATGAACTGCATAAAGTCGTAGCTCTCTTGGAGGGATTCAAGAGACCGAGATCTTTAAAGGAGAGTATGCCTCCTATCATGGGTACAAAGATCGAGTTGGGGGCGTCACGATCAATTTGGTATCAGAACGGGGTTTATAATACCTAGAGTGATAAGGCGCGATGAGGAAAAAGGTTAGATGATTAGGAAGGACATCGTTATATGCCTGGGATTATTAATTCTAACTCTAACCTTTATTGTTGTTATTGTCTTGAGTTGACATTGGCTTTAGTAATAGCCATATGGAATATCTCTCGATTAGTTTTTGGCTATAGCATAAGATTAATTCTTGAGGAAGTCCGCCAAGACGGGATCCCCGACCGGACGGAATTCTGCAAGCTTTGACTCAAATTGGCAACCTTATAGGACAACAAGCGTAGCAACAAGCTATTAATACCTCGGGAAATGCCTCAACATCCAGAACTAGGGATGGAAACGGAGGACGTCGTATACAAGGCTTGATAGAACAGTTTCTGAAATAAAAGCCTATCAAATTTGCTGTTATAGGAAACCTAGAGGAAGCTCAATTATGGATAGATGAGCTAGAAAAGATATTTGCATTCTTAGAATGCTCAGAACTTGATCGTGTAATCTTGGCCAAATATCAACTGCAAGGTTATGCTAACTATTGGTTGAAGGCTATGAAAGGGACAGTGTTTCCCATGGGTGCTAAAGTAACATGGGGTGCTTTTGTTAAGGCCTTTTATGATAAATATTTCTTAGAAAGTGTACGTGATCAAAAGATAATGGAGTTTATACAACTGTAATAGGGTAATATAACAGTAGACCAATATGAAGCAACATTTACTAAGTTGTCTAGGTACGCACCCAAGTTGGTAGAGGAACCGATAGTAAAAACCAAGCGGTTCTTGGAGGGGTTGCGACCTAGCATTTGAGATCAAGTTGTGCTCTTAAATCTTTGGGACTACAATGAGCTTTATGCAAGAACTCGGATGATAAAGCAATATACTACAGAGCACACATCGTCCAAGCCGATCTAGGAGTGTCCTCCTCCCCGGACAATGAACCGTGATAAGCGGTTTAAGGGTAAAGGATCCTTTGCTCCAAATAAAAAGAGGAAAGCGCTAAGTCATAATCAAAATGAAATAGGAAAAGTACACTAGAAGTGTCATAACTTTTGTACGGCGTTCACTTGAGTGCCATAACTTTCAAAACGTTCACTTAAGTGCCATAACTTTTAAAAATCGTTCACTTGATTGCCATGCTAACATGGATACCGGAAACGCTGACATAGCAGCTGGAAAGCTGACGTGGCACGTTGGAAAGCTGGCGTGGCTCACCGGAAAGATGACGTGGCACGTTGGAAAGCCGACGTGGCTCGTCGAAAAAGTTGCTGTAGCACTCAAGTAAATGATTTTTGAAAGTTATGGCACATAAGTGAACGTTTTGAAAGTTATGGCACTTAAGTGAATGCTATACATAAGTTATGGCACTCATGGTATACTTATCCCGAATAAAATAAATTAACATTGCGGAACGTGGCATGGTAATATCCCTTGCTGAGTGATGACTAGAGCATGTTTCTGATGTGGACAACAAGGCCATTCGATGAGGGACCGCCCACAACAATAACTGCAACCACGGAATAGACAACAAACTTAGCAGATTAAACAACAAGGAAACGTGCAACGACCACTAGCACAAGGATGAGTTTATTCGGTTACTCAAGAAGAGACAGAGAACTCAAAGTTTGTTATTATAGGTATGGTTCATTTTAATGGTTGCCTAGCATATGCATTGTTTGATATTGAAGCTAGTAATTCATTTATAGCTAGGCGTTTTGTGAAATTGTTTGGGATAGGGGTTAAACCACTCGAGGTGTCTTTAAGTATATCAACATCTCTTAAAAAGGAAATGATATCCTCGTTGTCATGTGAGGTATGTAGAATCGACATAGCAGGATATGAGGGAATGATAAATTTAGTAGTCCTGGATATGCATGACTTTAATGTCATAATAGGAATGGATTGGCTTCGCCAACAGTGGGCCAATGTGGATTATTACCAAAGGATAATTTATCTTAATCCATCGGGATTGAAGGGATATGAATTCATTGGAAACGATGGAGTGTGTTCGAACATTATAATTTCGGCAACTGAAGCGGCCGAACTTCTTAGTGAGGGATGTCAAGGATATTTAGCGACTGTAAAGGATAAGTAGCAAGAGGAACCTAGGTTGGAAGATTTCCCTGTGGCTAAGGAATTTCTCGATATTTTTCCGAAGGATTTACTAGTATTACCTTCGAAAAGGGAAATCAAATTCATGATTGAGTTAATTCCTGGTACGGAGCCGATTTCCAAGGCTCCATATCGGATGGCTCAATCGGAACTAAAGGAATTAAGGTGCAGTTACAAGAATTGCTTGATAAAGGTTTTATTAGGCCAAGTGCCTTACCTTAGGGAGCACCCGTCTTGTTCGTAAAGAAAAAGGATGGATCTTTAAGACTATGTGTAGACTATCAGCAATTGAATAACGTCACCATTAAGAATAAGTATCCATTACGGAGGATTGATGATTTGTTCGATTAGCTTCGGGGTGCATTGGTGCTCTCTAGGGATAAGTACACCATGAGTGCTACAACTTGTGTACGGCGTTCACTTGAGTACCATAACTTTCAAAATGTTCACTTAAATGCCATAACTTTCAAAAATCGTTCACTTGAGTGCCACGTCGGAGCAAAATCATTCACTTAAGTGCTACAGTAACTTTTCCGCCATGCTATGTTAGCTTTTCGGCGTGCCATGTCATCTTTCTAGCGAGCCACGTCGGCTTTCCGGTGTGTCACGTTAGCTTTTCCGGCTGCCACATCAGCATGGCACTCAAGTGAATGATTTTTGAAAGTTATGGCACTTAAGTGAACGTTTTGAAAGTTATGGCACTCAAGTGAACGCCGTACAAAAGTTATGGCACTTCTAGTATACTTTTCCCGTGCTCTCTAAGATAGATTTAAGGTTGGGATACCATCAGCCGAGGATTAAGAAAGAGGACATTCCAAAGATGGCTTTTACGGCTCACATGCGCATTACGAATTCATGGTAATGCCATTTTGATTAACAAATGCAATCGCATCTTTTATGGACTTGATGAATAGGGTGTTCAAGCCGTTTCTAGATCGGTTTGTCATTGTTTTCATTGATGACATATTGGTGTACTCGAAGAGTAAAGAGGAGCACGCCCAACATTTAAGAAGGACATTACAAACTCTTTGAGCAAATAAACTTTTCACCAAATTCAACAATTGTGAATTTTGGCTAGATTGTGTGGTGATTTTGGGACATGTAGTTTCGGGCGAAGGTATTTCTGTGGATCCGACCAAGAGAGAAGCAATGGTAAACCGGCTAAGGCCTACAACAATTGTCGAAATTCGTAGTTTTCTTAGCCTAGTAGGGTGCTATAGGAGGTTTTTCGAAAAGTTCTCGAGCATTGCTACTCCGTTAACCAATCTCACAAGGAAGAATGTTAAGTTTGGATGGACAGAAAAGTGTGAGCGAAGTTTTTAGGAGCTCAAGCGAAAGTTGGCAACTGCTCCTATTTTAACAATACCATATGGATCGGATGGGTTTGTTGTTTATAGTGATGCATCACACAAGGGACTCGGTTGTGTTCTAATGCAATATGGCAAATATTGCCTATGCGTCATGACAACTTAAACCCTATGAGCTTAACTATCTAGTGCATGATCTTGAACTGGCGGCAATTGTTTTTGCCTTGGAGATATGGAGACACTATTGTACGGAGAAAGATTCGAAATTTATACGGACTATCAGAGTCTAAAATACTTATTTTCTCAAAAGAAATTGAATATATGGCAACGAAGATGGATGGAACTACTCAAGGACTATGAATACGACATTATTTATCGTCCCGAAAGGCAAATAAAGTCGCTAATGCTTTAAGTGGTAAGTCCACTATTGCTGCATTGTTGATTAAAGAATGGAGTATACTTGCTGAAGCTCGAGTGTCACGCCCCAAACCTTACGAGCACACCAACACCCCGCACGGGCCGTAAATTTATAAACTTCCCAAGGATCCAACAGCAATGAACTTAAGCCTAAAATGATAAGCACATGCGGAAGCGAGAACTACATTCCATACAATAGAATGAAATACAATGACTCGGGATGTAAAAGAGAGATTTAAAACTTACTCCATACATTTCTTAAAAACGTCAAATTGACTTCAAAAGTTACTACTTGATAATTCTCAAAATACAACTTCTCTTAATAAAACAAGGTAGATGAAGTTTAACCTTACAGAGCTATACGGGCGAATACAACCCCAAATAAAAAAACAGCTTTCTAAAACTACAAAAAGAAGTACAATCGGGTAAGGTTAACGGTTCATCTACTTCAAAAGGGCATCTTCAAAAGTCAATCCATGGCGGTCATGGGACTTCATCATTTGGGACCTGAAAATTGTTATCCCACGACGGGGTGAGAATAAATCTCAGCAAGTTATTCCTAAACCTAGACCAGGCCAATAGTACCTCCAGACAATTCCTAAAACAGGTAATTCTACTCAAAGGGACAATTGCTCAGCAAGGCAAACGACAAAAGCACACTACAATCATAAGTTAGAAGTTCGCAATTCAAGTCATGCTTTACGGTTTTAAGGTCGAGCTTCGTACTTGGACATTTCACAAATCACAGGATCATAAAGGGTGTTTCCTATCGCATATCTCAATCACATACCAATCATTGATATCGGATTGCCAAGTGCCCGCGTCATAACGCTTCAGGCCATTTTAAGCATTAAGACTCGCGCAATCACGCATCAAGTCATTATAAATATTAAGACTCGCGTAAACACGCATTAAGTCGTTATAAATATTAAGACTCGCGTAAACACGCATCAAGCCGTTATCTCGCGTTTAATGCCTCAAGATAAATTCAATTCCCCGCGTATCACGCTTCAGGGTATTATGTGATCACATATATATAATCAATTTGTTCGCTTAGCCAAACTTGAATTCAAGGTCAATCATGACCTAAACAACACAAGCCATGCCAACTAACCATAGCACGGGTTCGAGCAAACATGAATTGCACAATCACAAAGGACATCTGATGGTTCATCTACTATGCCCCAAACACATCAATTCATTCATGTTCCTCATCATAAGGTCAAACATACTAGGAGAAATTTATCCATTCAGCCAATTGATCATTTCAATCCCTCATGACCGATTACAAGGTACCTAGTTAGTCAATTCCAAATGCTCAATTCACATTAGCAAACCATAGCCAAACATAATAACGATAAGTAATCAATCCACAAGGGCACCTCAAGACCAAACACATATAGGGCAAACAAGTTAATTTAGCCACGTCCATGCATCCTTGGCGGTATCCACTTACTGATTTCTACATCCAGACCTACTCTCAGAAAAACTGACATCTTTCTAATTTCTTTTTGAGCAATCTAAACTTAGAATCATGTTCCTCATGATCTTACGGTCATGTGGGAGAAAACGGGGCTCAATTCGGACTCCAGACGACCTCGAACGAGCCATTTCAATTTCGACGTGCGCTGAAAAACGGGATTAACGGGTCTCTCGGGTTTCACACATTCTTCATACAAAAACTACCCTAAAATCCTACCAATCCAATTCTAAACCATCCATTAGTAATCTAAAGTCCTAGACTAAGTTTAAGAGTAACTTACCACAAGATTCAAGCTTGAAAAGCCAACCAAGGGGCGGCAAGACTTCACGACCAGATCTGGAACAGATTTGAGGGCTGATTCAGTCCAAGGAAAAGCTTGAAGTCAGCCACTTAAATCCTCTTAATCCACTCCAAAATTCTTCCACAACTTGTCTAACATACTAAGCGAGGTATATGGATTTTCTTACCTTGAAACCACTCAAGAAACTCCTTAGAACAGCCCTACAAGTCCACAGTTCTAGTGCAGGGCAGCAGCTGTTTTGGCTTAGCTTTGTGGGCTCTCAACAGCTCGCGGATGGCGGTTCAAGGCTCACGGTGCTCTTGCGGAGGAGGGTGGTCGATGGTGGTGGTGGTGAGGCATCTCGGTGACCAACGGACAAGGTAACAAGAAGGAGATGGTGGTGAGAAAGGGGAGAGGGAGAGTGAAAATGAGCTCTTGCTTCTCAAGAGCTTGTTCCCAAAGCCAAGAGAAAGAGTGAGAGATTGAGGTGATGGGTTGTCTTAGACTAGGCTTTTGACTTGAGGGGGCTTAGTAGACTAGGTGGTTGAGGGTTTTAAGGAGAGTTGTCTAGGGAGTCACATCAATAATTCAAACTTTTGGCTTCTTGCAAATAACAATAAGAGGGGCAATCTTGTAAATCCAACTCAAGTCTAAAGACTACTTTGTCTTTAATCTAACTTGAGGAATGAGCTCTAATCCAACGGTAAAAGAGAAATTTCTAATTCCATCTATATCTCACTTTTCTAATCATTTTGGGACGAACCGTAAACTTAATTGACTTTGGTGAGGCGACGTCCAAAATATTCATATTGTGATCCTTAAAAGTCCGATGCCCAAGTTCGAAGTCCAATTTAATGGCTAATCCCAATCGATTGCAACTCAGTTTATCTCAAACTAACGGGCGGCTCTTTAGGAGTTATGCGTATCGACCTTATGATTGGTATCATACTCAAGCTATGGCGACCTTGGTTGTCATGTGATTGCGAGGGTCGATCATTAGTTCTGAAGGACGTGATCGTCAAGAAACGGTTTAGGAACGTTCACAAATTATACTGTGGTCAAACGGAATCACCCGCGATCCAATTATATAACGCTAGCAATTTATTCCTTAGTCATTCTTGGATCGGCCTATAATAGTGCTAAACCTTCCCTCGACAACCCTTATGACCAAATTGTCGTTCCATGGTCAAGTTCTTAGGTCCACGTACCCATTTCCTAGTTAGCCATTCCCCTTCGGTTAGTTAACTCAAGAGTGATCAATTTCGAGTGAGATTTACTGAAATACATCGATGACATTTCATTACTTCAAAAGGGTCGGATTTCAGAATGTCACAACTCTTCCCCTCTTACAAAAATTTCGTCCTTGAAATTTACATCAATCCAACTACTAAAACAAGTGGGGGTGCGGATGCCTCATCTTGTCCTCGTTCTCCCATGTGGCTCCTTCTATTCCATGGTGCTCCCAGATTACCTTGATTAGCGGAATCGTTTTGTTCCTCAGGACTTGCTCCTTTTCGTCTTCGATTCGAATTGGGCTTTCCATATAAGACACTCTATCGTCCACTTCAATGATTTCATGATCCAGCACATGAGTCGAGTCCGGTTCGTACTTCCTCAACATTGATACATGAAATACATTATGGACCCACGACAAACTCGGGTGCAAGGCAAGGCGATATGCCAAATTTCCAATTCTTTCTAGTATCTCGAAAGGACCTACATACCTCAGACTTAGCTTTCCTTTCTTTCCAAATCGAGATAGTCCTCGCATTGGCGACACTTTAAGGAAGACATGATCTCCTATTTGAAATTCCAAAGGCCTACGTCGCTACCAAGCATAGCTCTTTTGGCGACTTTGAGCAGTCTTAAGTCTTTCTCTAATAACCTTCATTGCCTCGATAGACTGTTCAACTAATTTTGGACCCATTATACTTCTTTCACCAACCTCATCCCAGCACACTGGAGTCCCGCAAGCTCTGCCGTACAATGCCTCAAATGGTGCCATCCCGATGCTCTGTTGGTAACTGTTATTGTAAGCGAACTCTACTAAATGCAAATGTTCTTCTCAACCTCCTTTGAAATCTATTACACATGCACGGAGCTTATCCTCCAACGCCTGAATCGTCCTCTCAGATCGTCCATCGGTCTGAGGATGATATGCCGTACTAAACCGCAACTTTGTTCCCATGGCATCTTGAAGACTTTTCCGGAAAGTCGCAGTGAATTTAGGATCCCTATCGGACGTAATCGTCACCGGGACTCCATGCGGGCGGACTATCTGGCGCATGTATAACTCTGCATATCTATCCATGGCGAAATCCTTTCGCACAGCCAGGAAATGCGCAGACTTGGTTAATCTATCCACGACTATCCAAATCGAATCATGCCCTCTCCGACTCCTAGGTAAACCCATGACGAAATTCATGTTGATATGTTCCCATTTCCACTCGGGAATCTCCAAGGGTTGCAGCATACCACCGGGCTTACAATGTTGTGCTTTCACTTGTTGGCATGTTAAACACTTTGCCACATGCTTAGCTACATCCACCTTCATTCCGTTCCACCAGTAGTGCTGTCGTAAGTTCCGATACATCTTTATGCTACCCGGATGAATACTATAGTTACTTCGATGAGTTTCTGACAAAATCCTTTCCTTAAGCTCCTTATCGTTGGGTACGCACAATCGTCCACGAAACTTCAAGATCCGATCCTCGGATAGTTGAAAGTCGGGTTTCCTCTTATTTGAATCCATTTCCAAAATCTTTTGGATGTCGTGGTCCGTAGATTGCAATGCCTTAATCCTCTCTTGAATCTCGGGTTCAACCCTCAAAGTAGCCATCAAACTTGAAAGATGACAAACCTCGAACTTAAATTTCGAATCCCTTACTCCTTCAAGTAAAGTCCATTCCTTAACCATCAAATGCGCGATGCTTGATTTTCTACTAAGGGCATCCGCTACCTTATTTGCCTTCCTAGGGTGATATAGGATATCACAATCATAATCTTTAAGTAATTCCATCCATCGACGTTGCCTCATATTTAGCTCCTTCTGGGAAAACAAATACTTCAAGCTTTGATGATATGTATAGATCTGAAATCTTTCGCCACACAAATAATGCCTCCAAATCTTCAACGCAAAGATAATAGCTGCCAACTCCAAATCATGCGTTGGGTAGTTCATCTCATGAGGTCTTAACAATCGTGATGCATAAGCAACAACTCTTCCATGCTGCATTAATACACATCCTCATCCCTTTAGGGACGCGTTACTATAAATCTCATAACCTCTAGGACCGGAAAGAATAGTCAATACGGGTGCGGTCGTCGCCTTATGCTTAAGTTCTTGAAAACTCCTTTCACACTTATCTGTCCACTCAAACCGCGTTTCCTTCTTAGTCAACCTTGTCAATGGAGTAGCTATTGAGGAGAACTTTTCCACAAACCTTACGTAGTAACTTGCCAATCCTAGAAAACTTCGAACCTCGGTAATCGACGTTGGTCTTGGCCAATTCATAACCGCTTCAATCTTGGAAGGATCTACCGAGATCCCATCTCCAAAAACTACATGACCAAGGAAAGCTACTTTATTAAGCCAAAACTCGCACTTACTAAGCTTAGCATAAAGCGCTGTTCTCTTAGGGTCCGTAGAACTATTCTCGGATGTTGTTCATGTTCCCCACGAGTTCTTGAGTAAATCAAAATATCATCTATGAATACGATAACAAACTGATCCAAATACTCATTGAATACTCGATGCATCAAGTCCATAAAAGCGGCTGGAGCATTAGTTAATCCAAATGGCATGACTGTAAACTCATAGTGCCCATACCTCGTCCTAAAAGCCGTCTTCGGTATATCCTCCTTTCTGATCCTTAATTGATGGTAACCCGTCCTTAAGTCAATCTTGGAGAATACTGACGCTCCTTGCAACCGATCGAACAAATCATCTATCCTTGGCAACGGATACTTATTCTTGATGGTAACTTGATTCAGCTGCCTAGAGTAAATACACAAATGCAATGACCCATCCTTTTTCCTTACGAATAATACTGGTGCTCCCCACGGCGAGGCACTTGGGCGAATGAATCCTTTGTTTAGCAACTCTTGCATCTGTACCTTTAACTCTTTCAACTCCGATAAGGACATCCTATAGGGTGCCTTCGAGATCGGTTCCATCCTAGGGGCTAACTCAATCATAAACTCTACTTCCCTTTCGGATGGCAATCCTGGTAATTCTTGAGGAAAGACATCGGGAAATTCATGCACCACGGCTATACCATCTAGCTTAGCCTTTTCAATTATCGGATCAACTACAACAGCCGGATAAGCTTCACATCCTTTATCTATCAACTTAGTCACCTCAAGTGACGAGATTAAAGGGATCGAGATTCCTCCTCGACTTCCTGCAAATTCGAATCTAGGGCGACCAATCGGATGGAATTGGATTACCCCGCTACCACAATCCACTACTGCCTTTTGCTTACCCAACCAATCCATACCAATAATAACATCAAAGTTATACATGGCCAATACCGATAAGTCTATCGGCTCTTCGCTACCACCAATAACTATCTTACAATTTCGGCATCCTAACGAGACTAGCATCTTATCATTTAAAGGGGTGGTAACATGCAATATCACATCCAACGGTTTCAATTCCATTTTAGCCAAATCAGCAAATTGTGCAGACACGAAAGAATGCGATGCTCCAGGATCAAATAAGGTATAAGCAGCTTGGTCACATAAAGAAATCTTACCCGTGACCACGCTAGGCGCATTCTCCGTCTCCTTGCGCGCCACAACATATACTTTTCCTTGAGTTGGCGGCCTATTCGGATTAGCCTGCGGGATAGCTCCAACTTGAGGTCCCGCCCGAGGTCATTCCACTTGAAACCGAGTTCCTGTAGCTTGATTCGGGCAATTCCTCTTATGGTGGCCAGGCTGGCCACAACTATAGCATACTCTCATCTTGCTTGGGTAAGGCCCATTCCCATGCTTCCGTCCCATGAGCCGACAAGTCCAGTTAGCTTGATACGTTGGCTTCCCAATTGTGACATTATGAAATTCCCATCCTTTTTGAGATGTATGAATAAGGAATGATCTATCATTGTATTTCGATTAGATTTCACTCGGATCCGATCAATCATGAGTTAATTGACCAAAAAAGGAAAGGCTAACGCGCGACAAGGTACGTGGACCTAGGAAACTCAAATAAGAATTGGCATTTTGACCATAAGGATTGCAGAGAGGATATTTAGAGCCAAGAAAGGGCGATCTAAAGACGATTATGGAATTCATTGCTAGTATTGTATGATTGGTACGCGGATGATTCCGCTTAACCAATGTATAATTTGCGAACTTTTCCTAAATCGATTTCCGAAGATCGAAACCTATGGACTAGTGATAAACCCTCGCAATTACATGACAACCAAAATGGCCATGACTAGAGTATGCCTAAGAGTGGTGAAAATCACTGAGTCATACGCGTAACGTTGCTGCAAAAGCCGCCCGTCGGTTTGAAACAAACTAGAATTACAATTGATAGAAAATGAATCAAGAAATAAAATCTCAAAATTTGGACAAAGGAATTGAAGAATTCAAATTTTGGTTTTGGATTAGACGTCGCCTCATTGAAAGCAACCTGCGGTGGAAAAATCAAATTTTCAGCCGACGGAAGTAAAATGACCGTTTTTGCCCCTAGAGTATTAATTTTTGTTTAAAGTACAAGGAAGGGCAATATGGTATTTTGGGAATACATCTCAGCTGGAATTACCAGAAAATTATGATTAATAATGGCTGAAATAATTTATGTGGTGGAGGATTTATTTGCCAAGTGTCAAATGGGGGTGGTGGGTGATTGACTATTACTTTCTTGAAGCAATAATTTAAGAAATTAAGGGATAATATCAAAGAGGGAAGCTTGCTTCAACTGAGAACTCTCGTAAGCCTCCCTTCCCCTCCAATTTCAGCTTCTTCTTCTTCTCCTTCTTGTTGCAGACAAACCAGAAACTGCCTCAGCTGAACTAGTTTCTGATCACTCCTTCAAACGGTTGCTGCTCACTTCTCGGAAAACCACTAGCCATAAGCCGACTACCCCCTAAAATTTCAGTCTCTTTCCGACCTTCTCCAACCAGAATCACCTCATTTGGTCACCGGAACAGTTCTGGCTGGCCAAAAGAAAATCGGTCGACGGTTTTTGAGTCGGTTGAGGGTAAGTGGCATAACTTCCTCATTTTAGCTCCGTTTGGCATGAAATTTTGGCTATGTCTCAAGGACTTGTAGGACTTGGTCTAGATGATTTAAGACTGCTATGTTATGTTGGGAAAAATTAGAGTTATAGAGCTGAATTGGAGCTCATTATCGCAGCAATTTTCTAACCGGTTGATGCTTACCGATTCTTGAACTGTTGGAGGTCCCAAATTGAAGTGAATTGCTGCCAAATTTTTAGTAGACCTCATTAACATGTAGAATGAGGGTTTGGAAAATGTAATTAATGAAGATTGAGTGATTAGAATAAATGGATTGAAATTGGCGGATTAATACAAAACCGGGAATGCCCTGTTTCTGAACAGGAGAAACCGAATTGTTTAAAGGCCAAATTGAAGTCTTTTGGTCTTGAATTTAATTGTGGGATGTCTTAAGATAGTGATTAAGGTGTGGTTAAAAATTGGGCGCAAATGGAGTTCAATTTGATTAAGTTTTGGATTGATTTCTATAGGTGCGGCTTGAGTTGTTGCTGGCCGGTTAGAGGAAGAGGGAATCCATTTGGCTTGGGCACTTGGAACAATATTGTGAGTAATTCTTACCCTTCCTAGAACATAGATATGTTCACGGATGTAATAATTGTTGGAATGTAATACGGTGCGATGGGATTTGTGATTGGAATTACTGGATTAGTTATGTATTGTTTGGGCCAATGAGGTGGCATAGGGGACCTGGGGCGTAGAATGCGTAGGTTCCACGAATCATTAAGCCCGAGGCATGTTTACGCGGGCGAGTTTATTGACATTGAGATCATATAGCCTGAGGCGTTTTGACGCGGGCTAATATATTGAATTTGAATTAAGTCTGAGGCGTTTTTACGCGGGCTAAGGTATTGAAATTTAAATGTAATGCCCGAGGCGTGTTTATGCGAGCAAATGAGAGTGAAATTGATATGATGCTTGAGGCATTCTTACGCGGGCGACTTGATTTTGTTATTGAAATTCGTGTGATGTTAGTGCGACTACTTAGGTCTTTATTTCGATAAATTGTTCTATTTGAATGCCATTCATGCCGAGTTCTCTAAATTGCGTGAGGTTACTAAAGTTGAATTTTCTGCTATGCCATGCTTTTACATTTCCCTCTTTTATTTTATCTTTGAACTGGTGGTCTAGTTAGGGTTAGGATTTACTCACTAAAATGTCAATCTCACCCCTTGGTGGGACCTCCCTTTTCAGAACCCCGACTTTGAAGATGGTTCTAGTCGGATTAGGCGACCCAAAGGAGAAGACGGTAACTTTTGAGGAGTTTCCTAAAAGTAAAGGTATAGTATATGTTAGAAAGTGTATCAAGGTTTGGGTAGACTTAGGAGCGGGACAGATGCAGCCTCATCCATTTGAGTCTTGGTTCTTTCGTGGGAGATGGCGACCTACGGGGTCCTCTCCGACCCGAAGACGTTCCAATGGAGGTTGTTCCAGAGTGGTGCCACCCAACTCGTCCCGAGATACAAACGGACGTAGAGATATCCGCAGTGAGATCTAGGAACATATCGAGAGGAGCCCTACCCCGATGAGACGACCGGCATGTTGTAGTGATCTTAGATTCGAAGGATGACGAAGACACCGACGGTGAGACAGAGGAGGAGATTGCAGAGACAGACCCGGATTATGTACCAACGACTGCCGAGGACGAGAGTGGCGGGGTTATTGGGAGTTCTTCTGCCTAGCTTAGATATTCCAGTTCGCTTTGTTAGATCCTTTGAGGCCTAGTGGTTTTCTTTTGGGGCTAGGTCTCTTGTTCCTACTTTTGTTCTTTCATGGGTGCTGCATTTGGTCTCGTTGATGTTTATCGCTTGACCGACGTTGTATATATCCGTGAATATTTGGTTCTACTCTTTTGTCCACTTGTTCTCTAGTCGGGGTTTTAGTTACCTTCTGTTTGCGCATTACATGTTTTATCGTATGCCGTAATGTGGTATCCTGGGTTAGTATTTTACGGCTTAGGTGGATGTACGTTCGAGGAGGATTGCGGGACGTGACACCAATATTCTTCTTGACAGAAGGGACGAAACGCCTATTGTCAATCACTTGCCTCTTGCCAAAGTGACGATTATCCCTAGCGGGAGTAAATTGTGGTCCAAATGCGATTCCTCTTTCTCTCATGTCCCGTTGTACCAACCGGCCTCTTTCGTACTGCTCATCATAATCCTTCAAATTCAGAAGCACTAGCTGGCTGCGAAGATCGGACCTCAGTCCATCTCTAAACCTCCTTGCCCTATCCACAGGGTTCTCAACCATTCTTGGAGCATACTTGGACAATCTGGAGAACTCGGTTTCATACCGATCAATTGTCATCCGATTCAAGCGAAGGTTCTGAAATTCAACCAGCTTCTACTCTTGGGCCGCTTCCGAGAAATACTTTGCATTAAAGGCCTCAACAAAGGCAGTCCAATTTGGCACAGTGCCTTCGGGGAAAACTCTTCCCTTGGTGGCCTTCCACCAATCATTTGCAATCCCGTGAAGCTGGTAAACTGCTAGGGTTACTTTTGCAGCCTCGGTGAACCCTAAAACTTCAAAGGGCTTTTCTAATTCCTCGATCAATCTAGGGGCAGCCTCAAGATCCACCTTGCCATCAAACTTGGATGGCTTCAGCTTCATGAACTGTTCTACTAACCGACCCATCAAGCGATTTTCGTTACCATGGGCATTACCACCTCCGTTACCCCGACCATTATTTCCATTATTCCCATTGTTCCCATTCGCCATATTCACGGCAGCAACTGCAGCTTCAGCAGCTTGGGCAACATTGGCAGCCCTCTCTTGAGCTTGTTGGGCGACGGTGGCAGCTCGTTTTTAGCTTGCTCGCCCATCATATTCCCAATCTGTTCTAGCGCTCTAAGGACCCCATCTACTCTTGGGTCTTCAACCACTTGTGTTCTTGAGCTAGAGCCTCTTCTTGTACCTCTACCCCGATTGCTCATCCTCGCTAATCTCACCACACTTGAACCACTATAATTCCATCCAGGAATCAGAGACCTAAGCCATTTATTTAATTCTAGTAGTTCAAGCTACTTATCACCTCAACAAATACAACCAGGGATTCATCACAATTCAAGCAATCATAGGTAACACATCAAGAGTTCTCATTCATACCTCAAGTCCGGACGCATCCGCAACTTAGCATCATCACAACATGCCAATTAACACCTCATTGAAACTTTAGCCAAACAACACCCAATGCCAAGTACGAAGCTTTACGACCTTTAATCACACAAGGTAATGCGAAACAAGTGTACCAATTACAAGCGCCA
This sequence comes from Rhodamnia argentea, assembly GCF_020921035.1. NCBI lineage: Eukaryota > Viridiplantae > Streptophyta > Magnoliopsida > Myrtales > Myrtaceae > Rhodamnia > Rhodamnia argentea. The sequence continues at coordinate 15,820,767 of NC_063150.1, forward strand.
ATTCACATTATATGCAAAATGTGCTAAACTTTTATAAGCGCCTAAGGTCTTACTATCTAATCATTCTAAAGTCATCGTTCCTTATTACTCCATGTCTCAACCAACTTGGATCGAGCTGACCTTGCTCCGATACCAATTAAACGAGGATGTCACGCCCCGAACCTTACAAGCACGCCAATACCCCGCACGGGCCGTAAATTTATAAACTTCCCGGGGATCCAACGGCAACGAACTTAAGCCTAAAATGATAAGCACATGCGGAAGCGAGAACTACACTCCATACAACGGAATGAAATACAATGACTCGGGATGTAAAAGAGAGATTTAAAACTTACTCCATACATTTCTTAAAAATGTCAAATTGACTTCAAAAGTTACTACTTGATAATAATCAAAATACAACTTCTCTTAATAAAACAAGGTAGATGAAGTTTAACCTTACAGAGCTATACGGGAGAACACAACCCCAAATAAAAAAACAGCTCTCTAAGACTACAAAAAGAAGTACGATCGGGTAAGGTTAACGGTTCATCTACTTCAAAAGGGCATCTTCAAAAGCCAATCCATGGCGGTCATGGGACTTCATCATTTGGGACCTGAAAATTGTTATCCCACGACGGGGTGAGAATAAATCTCAGCAAGTTATTCCTAAACCTAGACCAGGTAATTCTACTCAAAGGGACAATTGCTCAGCAAGGCAAACGACAAAAGCACATTACAATCATAAGTTAGAAGTTCGCAATTCAAGTCATGCTTTACAGTTTTAAGGTCGAGCTTCGTACTTGGACATTTCACAAATCATAGGATCATAAAGGGTGTTTCCTATCGCATATCTCAATCACATACCAATCATTGATATCGGATTGCCAAGTGCCCGCGTCATAACGCTTCAGGCCATTTTAAGCATTAAGACTCCCGTAATCACGCATCAAGTCATTATAAATATTAAGACTCGCGTAAACACGCATCAAGTCGTTATAAATATTAAGACTCGCATAAACACGCATCAAGCCGTTATCTCGCGTTTAACGCCTCAAGATAAATTCAATTCCCTGCGTATCACGCTTCAGGGTATTATGTGATCACATATATATAATCAATTCGTTCGCTTAGCCAAACTTGAATTCAAGGTCAATCATGACCTAAACAACACAAGCCATGCCAACTAACCATAGCACGGGTTCGAGCAAACATGAATTGCACAATCACAAAGGACATCCGATGGTTCATCTACTATGCCCCAAACACATCAATTCATTCATGTTCCTCATCATAAGGTCAAACATACTAGGAGCAATTTATCCATTCAGCCAATTGATCATTTCAATCCCTCATGACCGAATACAAGGTACCTAGCTAGTCAATTCCAAGGGGCGGCAAGACTTCACGACCAGATCTGGAACTGATTTGAGGGCTGATTCGGTCCAAGGAAAAGGCTTGAAGTCAGCCACTTAAATCCTCTTAATCCACTCCAAACTTCTTCCACAACTTGTCTAACATACTAAGCGAGGTATATGGAGTTTCTTACCTTGAAACCACTCAAGAAACTCCTTAGAACAGCCCTACAAGTCCACGGTTCCGGTGCAGGGCAGCAGCTGTTTTAGCTTGGCTTTGCGGGCTCTCAACGGCTCGTGGACGGCGGTTCAAGGCTCACGGTGCTCTTGCGGAGGAGGGTGGTCGATGGTGGTGGTGGTGAGGCATCTCGGTGACCAACAGACAAGGTAACAAGAAGAAGATGGTGGTGAGAAAGGGGAGAGGGAGAGTGAAAATGAGCTCTTGCTTCTCAAGCGCTTGTTCCCAAAGCCAAGAGAAAGAGTGAGAGATTGTGGTGGTAGGTTGTCTTAGACTAGGCTTTTGACTTGAGGGGGCTTAGTAGACTAGATAGTTGAGGGTTTTAAGGAGAGTTGTCTAGGGAGTCACATCAATAATTCAAACTTTTGGCTTCTTGCAAATAACAACAAGAGGGGCAATCTTGTAAATCCAACTCAAGTCTAGAGACTACTTTGTCCTTAATCTAACTTGAGGAATGAGCTCTCAATGGTAAAAGTGAAATTTCTAATTCCATCTATATCTCACTTTTCTAATCATTTTGGGACGAACCGTAAACTTAATTGACTTTGGTGAGGCGACGTCCAAAATATTCATATTGTGATTCTTAAAAGTCCGATGCCCAAGTTCGAAGTCCAATTTAATGGCCAATCCCAATCGATTGCAACTCAGTTTATCTCAAACTAACGGGCGGCTCTTTAGGAGTTACGTGTATCGACCTTATGATTCGTATCATACTCAAGCTATGGCGACCTTGGTTGTCATGTGATTGCGAGGGTCGATCATTAGTTACGAAGGACACGATCATCAAGAAACGGTTTAGGAACGTTCACAAATTATACTGTGGTCAAACGAAATCACCCGCGATCCAATTATATAACGCTAGCAATTTGTTCCTTAGTCGTTCTTGGATCGGCCTATAATAGTTCTAAACCTTCCCTCGACAACCCTTATGGCTAAATTGTCGATCCATGGTCAAGTTCTTAGGTCCACGTACCCATTTCCCAATTAGCCATTCCCCTTCGGTTAGTTAACTCAAGAGTGATCAATTCTAAGTGAGATTTACTGAAATACATCGATGACATTTTATTACTTCAAAAGGGTCGGATTTCAGAATGTCACATCGAGACTCTGAATTCAAGTTCGAAGTAGGAGAATTATGTGGATTATTCGCTACTTTGCGAATCAAATTGTAAATACGATGGAGAATCCAAGCATTGCAAATGAAGGATGCTGAGTTATTAAAAACTCGGAGCAAAGTGGAGGAAGGGAATGATCCTGACTTTTAGCTAACCGATGTTGGTATGTTAATGTTCCAATGAATAATATGTGTTCCAAACGATGAGAAAGTCAAGGACGAGATTTTGTCTCAAGCTCATCGTAGTCATGATAGTATCCACCCTGGAAGTACGAAAATGTATCAAAACCTCCGCAAGCAATATTAGTGGAGTGGTATGAAAGCTGATATAGCAAAGTATGTGGCTAAATGCTTGACACGCCAACAAGTAAAGGCTCATAATTGCAAGCCTGGAGGTTTATTAAATCCATTGGAAATGCCAGAGTGGAAGTGGGAACACATTACCATGGACTTTGTCTCATGATTACCGAGAATGCAAAAAGGAAATGATTAAATTTGGGTGATAATCGATAGTCTAACAAAGTCTTCTCATTTCCTACCAATCCGAAAAAATTTCTCTTTGGAAAAGTTGGTTGATCTATACATCAAACAGATTGTTCGTTTATATGGAGTACCTATTACGATCATATCGGATCATGATCCCGCATTTACTGCTAAGTTCTGGTGGAGTCTCCAAATAGCTCTGGGAACTAAACTCCAATTTAGCACGACTTACCATCCTCAAAGCGATGGTCGGATAGAAAGAAGTACACAAATGTTAGAGGATATGTGATGAGCTTGTGCTATTGATTTCAAAGGAAGTTGGGACGCGCATCTTCATTTGGCAGAATTTACCTATAATAATAGATACCGGCAAAGTATTGGGATGGCTCCATTCAAGGCATTATATGATAGTACTTGCGGAACTCCGGTCTATTGGGATGAAATAGGGGAAAGGAAGCTTACGGGTCCTTAAATAGTACAGATGACTATAGAAAATTTACAGATTATAAGAAATCTCCTTCAAACAACACAAAGTAGACAGAAAAGTTATGCCAATAGATGAAGGAAACCATTAGAGTTTCAAGTTGGCGATTTCATATTTCTGAAAGTATCGCCTATGAAAGGCATATCCCATTTCGGGAAGAAAGGAAAATTAAGCCCAAGGTATGTTGGACCTTTTGAAATCCTAGAGAGGATCGAGGAATTAGCATATAGGTTAGCTTTATCGCCACAACTTGCTAACATCCATGACGTATTCCACGTCTCGATGTTAAGGAAATATGAACCTGAGCCGTCACATGTTCTCGATTACGAGACAATAGAGATAGATGACCGAACATTATACGTTGAAAAGCCCGTGCGAATCATAGACAGAAAAGAGCAAGTCTTACTTAACAAGATGATTTCCCTAGTCAAGGTCCTATGATAGTATCACGGGATAGGCGAGGCAACATGGGAAAGTGAAGAATGGATTAGAAGTCAATACCCTCACTTATTCCAACCACTAGGTATGTCTTTAAATTTCGAGAATGAAGTTTTATAAGGGGGGAGAGTTGTAACACCCCAAACTTTAGGGCCGGATTAAGCTTAGGGATCGGACTAATTACACATAATAGCCAAAGGGTCGAGATGAGCCACCAAAGAAAGAAATCACCTTCAATATGGATCATGGCTTAGTATAACGATTGACTATGCTATTGATTGAGAGTCGACTATGTGGTGATTGTAAATCAAGTACGGATCAATGGTGAATGATCTTGTTTAGCTATGAAAGGGCCAAAGGATCACCTTGAAGTTGACCAGGTATTGATCCGTAGAACGATTTGCAAGCCGACAAAGGACGACAACTAAAGTAGCCGTAGATCCGATGAAGGTCGATTTATGTTAAAACCCCGTACTAGCCACACACAAGTCAAGGATTGGTCACCCCGGGCTGCATAACGTCTTGTTGGAGTACTACGAATCGAGACGAACCAATCCCGCATCAATTTGAATTGGTCATGAGAGGTAAACTCGATAGTGTTCGGCCATGCCCTCGGTTTAGGAATGGGTGATTCCAACCCCGAACCGAGACAAATGAAGTGGCTCTTGACCTAATAGGCAACGAGACTTGATCTTGAGTGTGCCAAACATGGTTATGCCCCTTGATGTGCTCGGCCATAACCCGAATTTCTCTGCAAGAAGAGATGATCCGCCAATGGCTTGTTTAGGCGCCCGAAATAGCGGAATCATTTAGATATTCTAATAGTTTGATAGATAGTACTTTTAGAGTCTTAGAGCAATTAATAAGAGGTCTATCACTAGAGATCTTAACCAATTAAATAGAATGCCCAAATTGCCATTAGTGCTTGTCACGGATGGCATCTATGGAATAGAAATGGAAATCTAGATACCCTCTTGATTGGGCGACACAAGGAGTACTGAAATTTATGACTTAAATTTCTATTATAAATGAAAAATAAAATAAAATAAACAGTCCTTTTATATATATAGTAGGCGTGTAAAGTATAGAGAAAAGAAATGAAATATTTGATTATGGAAATATGTCATTAAGACCTAAATATTATAAGATTATAGAATAGCGAAATGGATTATTTAAGAATAAGCCATGGGGCATCTAGAATATTCTCAATTATTAATAAAAATTAGGTGTAAAAGATTTTCTTGAAGAACAAGTTGGCACATAAAGACAAAATAGGATTAGAAAAAGATTGGCTTGGAGAACAAGCTACTAAATAAAGACGAAATTGGCTTAGGGAGCAAGTCGAAATTAGAAAGCAACGCATGGAAAGAGCATAGGACAAATCCGACTTGGGGAACAAATCAAAAATAAAATACGAAATATAATATAATTCTAGCCTGAGGAACAAGTTAAGCATAACATGACAAAATTGCATTAGAAAAAGTAACCTAGGATATTAGAATACTTGAGATTAGGCATGTGACAATATCAAATAGTATATCTAGAAATCAATAATTTATTTAGAAAAGACCAAAAGAAATTAATATTGCTATAATTAAAAGATTTAAATAAGAAAAATAAAAATAAAAATGATATAAAATACACTAGAATAGGCATGAACTAGGAGGAGGCTTCTAGAGCCTAAATGGTCTTAAGTGGCTGTTGACACCCGATTTTTAATCAATTTTTCTTTAGTTTTATTTTCCAAAATTCAGTAAAAATTCACAAAAAATCAAAAAATTAAAAAATCAACATTAGAAGCCTTGGCCAAGCATAAGGAACCAATTTTGAACAAAAAATAATTTTTCATATCTTTCACATTTTTTTAATATTATCGAAAAATAGGAAAATATTAGAAAATTCATTAAAAATACTTTTCGAGGTCACAAAAATACAGAAAAATGTCCAATAATTTTATTTTAATTCCATTTTCCTATTGACCTCAAGAAAAATTGAAAATTGAGTTCAATTTTAGGTGTTTCTTCACAATACCTAGAGTTGAATTTGCATAAAAAACACCAATTGAGTCTTTTTATTTGCGATTTTTACATATTTGTTGTCTAGACATTCAATTGCAGTCCCTTTGAACTTCAATTTGATCAATTGCACCCTCAATTGCGCGAATTACACGGATTGCACAAAATCCCCAAAATATTTACAATTTAGTCCCTCAATTTGCCAATTTTTGAAATTACTTTTAATTGAGGGACTATCATGGTAAAATTGGACTGTCCCCCTATGTTTTCATGCATTTCAAATCGATTGGCATAGGTCTCATAGTCCAATTTGATCAAATTGGTACTCAATTGAACATTTCCCTAATTTGGGCAATTAAGAAAATTTGGGGCTTTTGTGCAAATTGATAAGAAATTTTGGGCAAAATCACATTTTTAAATAATAGCCAGGCCCCTAAGTGCAATTTTGAGGTTTAATTGCAAAAATTCCCCATCAATTGTGTTTAATTTTGAAAATTTTGCAATGCACACTTTATGAACCGGTTCGGACCGGTCTGATCGCCGGTCGGACCGGTCGAACCGGGTCCAAACAGTGTCGTCTTCAACCTCTCACCCGCGCGATTTACAGTTTTGAACGCCGAACTTCAAAGATCAAATTGAAGTCCAATTCGATGCCAATTGAATTAATTAGTTTAGGGCTTTTGTTGTGCGGGTCAAGAGGTACCGATTGCCACCGGCGACACGACCAATGCTCGTGGGAGGAGCTCCGGCGAGCCGCTCAAAGCCTTGGCGCTAAAAAAGTCAACAATTTCAAAACCAAATGCAATTCACGCTCGTTTTGGACTCAACGGACATCAAACGGCCTTGGATGAAATCTTAACGATTTCGTCACCGTCCGGCGAGCCAATTGGCATGTGAGTGCACGTGAATTGGCTCGGCCAGCTCATACCCGTGCGCGCCAAGATTCAAAGTTGGGTATAAATAGCTGGGAAGGTTCCGGAGCGAAAAGGAGGCTCATTCGTGCTCGTGAAGAAACAGAATAGAGAGAGAAAGCGAGAGAAGAGGAGAGAGAAGTTCTTGCGCGGTGCTCTGGTTTGAGTTGCGGACCGAACCCGTGCTACTTCGGTCCGGCCAATCTAGGCCAAATCGACGCGGCGGATCGTCACCGGAACCTTCCCCAAGCTCAGACGAGTTGATCGCACTAGCTCAATCGGCTTGAAACATCCAAATCAGGTGAGTCGACCCTCCGAGCTTCGTCTTGTGCGATCATGGCATCTCGTGTCCTCGTGTTCGATCTTTGAAATTTTTGTGTGCCTTTTGTTTCTTATCCCTCTCTGACCACGATCGCATCTTTGTTTGGCATTAATCCCGCATAAAAACCTGAGTCGAGCCTCCAACACTTCAAGGTCTAGTCGGACTTCGGCCAGACAAATCTGGCAACTCCGGGCTCAATCGGAGCCCGAGGTAAGTGTCCCGAACTCGATCTATATGTGCCCGAAGCTTGGATTGCATTGTTATGATCGATATTGCTCGATTGAAGTTTGAGATGTCGCGATCGTACTTATTCTGATTCTCGTGATTTAGTGGATGGAATTGCTTGATTCTTAGATATGTTTATCTGCGAAGAAATGCGAGTCGATTAGGGTTGATTTCATGTCATTCCGGCGAGATCTCGCCGTTGGATCTCGCCGGAACCTTCTCGGCCGTTTGTTTGGCGTCGTCGCGAGGAAGACGACGAAGCCGACCTGGCGCGGTCAACAGGTCGGCGGCCTACGTGTCATCGTTTGATTGGTCTGGAGCGTCGGCGACTCGGCTCGGCCGTTGGCGCGAGCGAGCCGAGTCGGCTCCGATCCGACGGTCCGAATAATTAGGCGAGTTTGATTATGGACCGTCGGATCATTTTTTTGTATTTTTGAATATTAGTTTATATTAGGCAGAAAATAAAAATAGTGAAACGGCGCCGTTTTAGCTAGTATTAGGCGACGTCGTTTAGGGCATATAGAGAATGAACGGTCCGGATCTAACCTAGGTTTAATCGTAGCCGTTCGGAGAAATGGTGAATACGGCATCGTTTTGTAGTGCAAGCGAATGAACGGTCCGGATCAAAGTTGGAATTGATCATAGCCATCTAAGGTACTAATCTATGCGACGCCGTTTAGGGTGAAGGTCGAATGCGGCGTCGTTTCCGATCAAAGAGCGATCGACGGTCGGGATTAATTCAAAGACTAATCGTGACCGTCCATGTCAACCTTAGATATGACGCCGTTTAGTATGCGTAGACAGATGCGGCGTCGTTTTTGTCCTGGATGAATCAAGGGCCTAGATTAATTCTAAGATCTGATCTCGGCCGTTCATTTCTTTTATATATTTCCGAATATTCGGAAATTACTTAGAAATTCAATAAAAAAAAATCAAACAAAAATAGGAACGGCGCCGTTTTAAGTGTCACGTGAGTTGGGGAACGGTCGGACCGGGTTGACCGGTTTGACCCGGTCCAGAATTAATAAAAAATAAATAAATAATAAAAAGAAATTTCCAAAAATTCAAAAAATTGTAAAAATGCTTAGAAAATTCACAAAAATTCCCGGATTTTTCCAAAAAATTTCTAAAAATTCCTAGATCGATTCGGGACTCATAAAGTCTGGATTGAAATTTTTAAGACTTCGAGGGTCGATTCACATCGATCCGGAAAATTCCCAACATTTTTAGAAAATAAATAAAAATTCCAAAAAAAAAAAAGAAAAAAAATAGAAAAATTCTGAAAAATCACAAATAAATAGAAAATGGCCACATTCAACTGGCCAAATCAAAATTTTGTGATTTTCGGGTCCCGAACCCCAAAAATGACCATTCTACCTTTACGGACCTTCCGCCCCAAATTTTCCCGAACCATTCCCGGAATCCAAACTTGACATTTTCGTGGGTCAATAAGGCCATTTTAGGTATGTCTATATGATTGATTGATTTGATTGACTTTGATTGTCTTGATTGCACTTTTAATTTTTCTGATTGTGATTGATTAGAATAGTAAAATTCCCATCTGCATGAACACCTTAAGATCGTTAGGGCCTACCTCACCCGATATCACATCCGCATGAACTTGTAGGTTAGAAAATCACTCAACATCGGTAACCGAAAGGGCTTCAATGTGAATCTTGGCGTAACCAAGTCCCCGGACCCAAAAATCTCTGGTTTTCGCGGAACCGAACGGTTTCTCCCGACCGCTCGGTAGGGTTTTCCGATCATACCCTTCAATAAATTGATCGGTGGTGACTCCAATTGCATGTACACACCGCACATGCCACCCGACCACACTAAGGTCGATTTCGATGAAATTTTCTTCGACATCGCGATTCGAGTAATGGGTCTTGGGAGAGACCCGCGATCCTAAAAAATCCCGCCGACAACCGGGGTTATATAAAAATTAAAAATTAAGGATCGGCTCGTTAACCCTCTCACCACCGGAATAATTTAAACATAAAATTTTCCGGAGGGTCGCGATAATGGCATATTAAAATGATGACACACAGTAGAACTTGGGCAACAAGTAGCAAGAAATTACAATGAAAATATAACTAGATAGAAAAAGGACAAGTGTCCTTATAGAGAAATCTAGAATGCAAAGGTGTCAAACTCACTTTGGTTCTTGGAAGTATTGTGAGAAGCCAATAATTGAGAAGAAAATGACAAACTTAAGACACCAAAGCATATAATAATTAAACAGCAAGAGGGGTGGGGCTTATAAATAGCACAATAGCCATTTCATTTGCACTTTTCCCCTAAAAAAAAAATTCGGCCCCCTGTCCTTACTCTCCCTCTCACCTCATGCTAATTCTCTCTCTCTCTCTCTCTCTCTCTCTCTCTCTCGGCTACCAAGCACAACTACAAGCCACCCTCAAGATCGCACACGCACGCGAGGACCAACTATTTATTTTATTTGTTACGTTCATCTACGGGAAGTAAGTGATATCTAACCCTTATTTAGGCCGTAAAACTTTATCTACTCTAATGCTTGCTTGAAAAGTATATGTTATGTTGGTCAAGGACTAAGAGCCACACGATGACGCGAGTCTTGTGGGGGCCACCTCTAGAACCTTAGACCATTGTAATGTATGCTCTTCTTAGTCTTGCTACCTTTGATGGTGAGATTACATGATATGATATGATATGCTATATGTCTCATTCGCAAGAGTGAGAAGGCATTGCGAATATATAAAAAGGGTGGATCCACATAATGTGATATGAAAAGATATATGTACACGCCTCATCCGCAAGGGTTAGAAGGCCTTAAAAAGTGTGCAATATGATATGAAAAGTAGAGATGTTATGCATATATGAAAAGGAATCCAAAATGATTCGCATATGATTTTGTTGCTTGCATTGTGAATTATACCTTTAGCTTGCTTCCTATGTTTTGTTTAGATATTCGCTTCTCGAGATAGTTGTATCTCACTCCTTATCTTTTCATGTTTATATGTAATGGTTAGTCCCCCTCCTCGTTTTGGTATTATCATGTCTATGAAAGTATCTTGTTTTGATGTCGTGGCCATGGAATAAGAAGTAACTCTTAGACGCTACGTGCCTCCCGTATGGGTGGACGAGGGTTACCACTTGTAGATTGAAAATCAAAGTAAAGATGAAGCTCTTTTGGTTGAGAAAAGTATAGCATGAAGATGGACGGCGAGTGCCCTAAGGCGACCGATCTACATGGAGGAGTTTTTTGAAGGCCAAATGCAACTTTTTGGGGCATCTCATCAAACCGAAGTAACCACCCAAACCTATGATGCATATGTGTTAAAAAGACTTAAAAGTCATATGTAAATGCTATGTTAAGAAATGAAGAATGATATTATGTAGAAATGTCTTTCCTAGTTGACAACTCAATAGATAGTTTATAAATCAATTGCTTCCGCATGTAACACGTAATTTAAGAAGATGACAATTAATAAGGGTCGATTATGAGGATGGTGTACCTGGGACACCATATGTTCTCCCCCGCAACGTCGTGACTTCATAATCCTCATACGGTCTCGGTTACAAACTGCGTAAAGCCGTAACTCTCTTAGAGGGATTCAAGAGATTGTGAATCCTAAAGGAGTGTGCGCCTCCTATCGTGGGTATGATGGTTGGGTTGGCGGCATAAAAAATCTTATGTAATCATCTACTATTACCGAGAAATATCTTTTACCTCCAATGCTTTAACTTCGAGTTGGTCCAAAGACATCCATATCTAGAAGTTGCAAAGCACGGTTAGCGGTAACTTGGTTTATGGGTTTCAAAGAATTCGTTGCTTGTTTTCCAAGGGCGCAAGTGCAACACAATTCTATTTTCTTGTATTTAACTTATGAGAGTCCTCTCACAAGCTTTATAATGGAGAGTTTTGAGATTTGCTTGTAACTCATGTGTCCCAGCTTCTTGTGCCAAAGTTTTGATTCATCTTTGATTGATACTAGGCATTGAAGCTTCTCAAATGTTGTATCCAAAAGATACATGTTTCATGTCTTCGTCTTTTGAAAGATTGCTTGTTGTCCAGGCTGGTTCCTAAACATTTATCTTCCACAAAATATATCTTAAATCCAATATCACAAAGTTGGCTTATACAAATAAGATTGTAATTTAATCCTTTAACCAAAGACACATCGTTGATGAAGAGATTGCCAATCTTCATGGATCTTTGCCAATGATTTTTCCTTTATTGTTGTTGCCAAAGAAGACACTTCCACCTTCAAATTCTGTCAATTTGATTAGTCTGTTTGAATCCCTAGTCATTTGTCTTGAACATCAACTATCAAGGTACCATTTATTTCTTTTTTTTATTGGTACCTGCAGACATAAACAACATTCAAGCTCTCTTTGGAACCCAAATCTGTTTGAGTCCTTTCGAGTTAAAAGATTTTGTCAATCTCAAAATATCTTAAGTGGGTCTCCAAACCTTAGGACAATAACTTTTGAAGTGCTAATCCGACTGTACCATTGTGCTTAAAAGGTCAATTACCCTTGCATAATGACTTTATTTTTAATGAAATTGGTCAATTAACGAGGAATCTCAATCAGGGACTAAATTGCATTACAAAAATTAAGTCAAATTTTCAACATGCTCATTTCATGAAATTGGCTTTACTGAAATGCAATCAAAGGTATTTGGATCAAATATCACAATTGACTCTAAGTGAAAAGAAGTCTAGAAATGACTCAATTTTGAATTTTTGGTCCGATAGGAGGGCAAAATGTAAGAATTTGAAATTTTAAGGACCCGAATCGAATTTTTGAAATCTAAAGTGACCAAAATGCAAGTAGAATTAAAAGAAGAATATTAACTATCTTTCCATATTTTTATGGTCACAAATGCTATTTTTCTAATTTTTATCTATTTTCTAATATAAAGAAATTCCAAAAGTACGAAAAATACCGAAAAATATTTTTTTGTTCAAAATTGATTCCTTATGCTTAGCCAAGGCTTGCAAATTTTATTTTTTTAATTTTATGAATTTTTGTGAATTTTTAATCATTTTCTTAGAAATGAAGTGACTAAATATCGAGTGTCAACAACAGCTGCTTGAGATTCTCTTTTATTTTAATTTGAGGACCATGTTCTTTAATTGTGCTCCTCTATGGTCTTTGCCCTTTGTCCTTAATCGTTCTGCACAGGGTTCCCAGCTAGTTACATTGTTTTACCTTTCTTCGAAAGCTCCTCTACTTACAAAAGTGAGAAAGGGTATCTCGTCATGTAGAAAGATCTACAGCAACCAATATTGACAGTAGAAATCAGAGTGAAGAACATAAGTGCGCAGATAGGCGAATCCCGCCGTGGTACCCCCAAGTCAAACTCACAGCGTGAGGCTACGGACTTATAAACTTATATCAAAGAGTTTTTCCCTTAACTAGCTCTGCCAGAGTGAAGTTTCCATTCAGTTGTGAAATCTAGATAGTAAACTAACCTACGAAGTCTAAGCAGTAATCATTAAATAACGAGAACAAAAGAAATCGAGTTTCCAAAGAAGGTTCTAAAGCTTTAAGAGCTATGAGAGAAGTATAGAGAGCATCTCTTTGGTATCTGCCCATGAATAAAGAACATCAAACACATTCTTAAAAACTGATTTATACAATAAATGGTGAGTCTCCCATATCCTGGTTCAATGGTTCAACCAGACAATCAGATAAAATGTAATGTCATCAAATATAGTGTAATACATATGAGGAACGTAGCAACTGACGCATCCTTTCTTGCTAGCTAGAATGGCAAAGAGCCAGTCCAACTCATCATGATAATGCACTTGTATTTCGTATGGCAGCAATCTAATGCCCTTTCAGGGATGTTCCTTGTTTGTCATGAAATATCTTATTTAACATGTCTCGATTCAAAATGACGACTCACACAGTTGGCTTATGCATTGTCCCTTCTTGCAAGCGGTCAGGAGATCAAGTCCCCACCTCATCAATATTGATTTGAAGGTCAAGATGCGGTCGGACCAAGTGGATCAGTTCTCCAGCTTGATCAGTTGAACTAGGTCCAACCTCATTTTTAGTGGTATTTTCCAAAACAAACAAATAATAAAAACCAGACCGGACCAAGAACTGGTCCCTGTTTGAGCCAGTTGATCCAGTTCGATCCTGGAACACAAATGAGAAGCAGATCCTGTTTTTAATTTTTTTTCCTTTCCATCACATCCAGCGTAACCCCAACATGATCGGAGAAACTAGAAATGAGAAAATTAACACATGATTACTACCACACAGTTGAGCAGCTAGATCTGAAAATAGACACACCATGTGTATCATGCCTCTCAGAGGAAAGCCATTCATTAGCTCAAATGTGGACTGTACCTTCACAACTGCCGAATAAACCACCACATTTTAATTTGAATAATCTTGACATGAAAGAGGAGCTTCGATGAAATATGATATTGGATGAGTTAAGTAGTCAGGAGACACATGTCCAATCACACGGGGTCTGTCGGGCGCTTCGATGAAATATGATAATAACTAAGTTGACGTGGCAGGTCCACGTGGAAATCCATAATTCTCTCTCTTTGTTTCTTCAATTCACCCTAATTTGAAAATAGGTCTCTCTCTCTCTCTCTCTCTCTCTCTCTCTCTCTCTCTCTCTCTCTCTCTCTCTCTCTCTCTCTTAGAGTACGAAAAGCCCTAGATTGTCTTATCCTTCATCGTCATCTTCGTCTTCGTGATCGTGCATAGAAACTCATTTTGATGACACTTTTATATATAGTAATCTTTTACCTTCATTTTTTTTGGGTGTTTCACGAACTCATCCAAATCACCATATTAGGATGTTCAATAGCTTCAATTGGAAGTGGTTCAAAGAGAAGTGGGACCCCCACTTGACAATTTCAAGATAAAATTTGATAGAAGAGGAGGTAAATGTGTTAGGCATATACCAATTTGGCATTTTTAATGACTCAAAAATTAGTTTAGAATAAATTTCTTACAAGCTTACTAGTTTGGAGTCTGTTTTCGGTAACTAAAAAAGCACAAAACTATGTTTGGAAAAGAAAGTTTATTTTTTATTCTCAAGAACAGAAACAAGAAGGAAAAAAGTAGCTTCTTTGTCGGGAGCTAACAAAGGGGGGTAACTATGTCAAGCCTGCACTAGTTGGGATTTTTGATGACCCAAAAAATAGTTAGAATAAATTTCTCACATGTGTATCGGTTTGGGGTTTGCTCCCGATAACAAAAAAAGCTCAAAATTATATTTGGAAATGTAAGTTGATTTTTTGTTCTCGGGAGCAAAACAAGAAGAAAAAAATGGCTTCTTTGTTACCAAGAACAAAATCAGGAAAAAATATCATTTTAGAAAGAGTCCACCGCCGGCTACCACACCACCTGTCATACCAAATGCATTTCTATCCTTTTTCTATTATACGAATAGAAATTTTTTGCAGTTACCAAATGCATTCTTCTGCTCATTAACTGTTTCCAGAAATAAAATTAGAAAAAAATATTTTTAGTTAGAAATTGTTCCCGGGAATAGAAACGTTATACAAACAAGCCCGTGACCGAAATACTAGTTTGGGGTAAATTTATCACGGGTGTCCTAGTTTGAGAATTTTCGTGGTATTCATCTTAAAAAGAGTCAATTTGAGTACTTAAATGAGTATCGACAAATTTAAGGACCAAAATCTAATTAGCTCTCTATCTAATTTTCTTACGACGTTGCAATTGGCAAAGAAATATAACCAAACATAATAAAAGATTGAATGTTTATCTATAATAGGTAGATAAAACATTTTGAGGATTTCATATCTTGAAATACATGGAAAGAAATTAAATTCACCAATCGCAGGGCGAGACGTGTGTCGGTTTAATTGGTATCACGGCCCTATAAATCACAGCAAATCCCTGCACAATCTTGTGCGAGTGTGACAGTCAATCTAAAACATATACAGTGATGGATAATGAGACTCAGAGGAGGGTGGCTCCGAAAAGTCTATCTCGTGATCCTAGGAGGGCTGCTAACGTCTATTCAGAGCGTACACTGGAGTTGCTGGTTGTACTCCTCGGCCTGGGTTATGTAACCTTGTGTCTTGGCCGTCCTCGCAAGCAAGACACTAGGAGGGCTGCTGACATCTATTCAGATTGTGCGCTGGATTCGATAATTGTACTCCTCGGCCTGGGGAACGAGGCCTTGTCTCTTGGCTGTCCTCGTGATCAAACTAGTCTTGACCGGGTCGAAGATCCAGGCACATCCCCTTCTAGTGCTGTTAGGGAATCCGAAAGCGAACAAAGGGCAAAGCTACGTGAGCTGTCAAAACAGATTTCAGAATTGTCGAAGAAACTGAGAGCTGCAAGAAAGCGACTTTTTAAACTCCGAGGAGAGGCAGAGAAATCTCCGATGATTGCGACAGTTGAAGACCGGACAGCTGATTCTCATTGCTGCAATTCTGACGATCCTCCTAGGACAGATTCCTAGGAGATCTTGATGTCTTTGAAATAAGAGGGTTTGATAATGTAATAAGTGAGCTCATGCCGCGCGTAATCCTGAAATAAAGCGTGTTGTTTGATGATAAATTCTTCTTGCACATCCACTTTTGAGCAATCCTGGACGATTATATACAGATTTTATAGATGCTTATAAATTTAATTACTGGAAGTAACTGTGGTCCTTATATTAATTTTGACAGCAATATGATTAATCACTTGCCTCTAAAGGAAATTGTGCTTTTAAGGATGGGAAGTTACCATGGTAACTTCCTCCAATTAAAGTAATTTGAAGTTGCCTTCTCTTGCATTATTGACACGTTTATTAAACGTCTAATAACCCACAAGAAGATTAAGTATTTCTGCTTGAACGGGGGATTAAATTCAATTTGAACAAATTAGCCCTTACGCACATGAGTGGTTCTTGTATTATCAGTGTAAAAGATGAATACAATCCTAGCAGAGAAAAAAAGAAAGAAATAGGTAAGTGATAGAATCCAAATTTTGCCGACGAGTTCATCATGCATCTTTCAAATAAAATCACTTCAGGAACAAGTTCGCTTGTCAGGGCGGGAGGTTTATTTATTTATTTATTTATTATCGAAAGGGCGGGAGTTGACACTTGAGAAAAAAAAAGGTCAGTTTATATGACCATGCATTGCTCGTTCTCGCCGACTGACCAATCTTGAAACAATTGGTGTCACACTCCTATTAACTATTGCTAACCCCACTCAATCAAGTGAGTTATAAAAAAAGACAATTCAAATATATTACGACCGTGGCAACTAAGTCTTGGAAAAAGGTTGCCCTAGGAATTGATTTACTGTTGAATTTGGCACAATTTGGTTGGTTGTTCATAAGATTGAATAATTCTTAAACTACATAAGACTACTCATTAAAACTCTATTTTGCCTTCATAGTCTATGCTGACTTTCATTTCCGCCTCCAAACCCCCCGCCCGTCACCCAGATTTGGTGTTTTAAGTTTGATGAGGACTCTCATTTATGACTTGACCAAAACACATGAAAGTTAATATGATAAATCTATACGGATTTATGGAGATGCATAAATTCGTTCCGTAAAATAATGGAAATTGTGGTAGATTTTGTTGTCTATATGCTTTTCATTTTATTTACAGAAAATAACTTTGGTCTTATGTAACTTGTTTTTGGAAACATGATTAATTTGTCTTATAATTATGTGCCTCCATGGGAAATTTGGTCCTTTCAAGGATGGAAATTTTTTTAGATGCACATGTGATTTACGTTAAAAAAGTCCAACATCGAATAATTAGTGTGGTGTTGTGTAGTTAATATATCTAGGTAGGCCCATAACTCATGGCTTAAGCTTTTGATTGAAAATAAATCCAACTAGATATGCTGAAGGACTTAGACTTGGGCTCCCTCTTAGTGATCTCCTAGAGTGAAGGTGTCGGGCTTCTACCGCATGCTCCCAAGGTATCTAAGTTGATGGTTAATTGGTGCTCCACTGCCAATCTGTTCCGGTGTTTTGTGAATATCTCAAGAATGAAATCTCATGATCAACGCTTGTTTTGGGTGGAAATCACTATCACGGTTGGTTGGCGAGAAGAGATCATGGATAGTTTATTGGGTAACAAGTTTAGCAAGAATAGACCATGGACAGTTAGTCCGGTAACGCAAGATAGAGACCATGCATGATGCAACCCAAGAGTCTAGTGCAATAACTTGGAGATTCAAGTTGAGACACATCTTGACTAGAAGAAGAATACCTAAAGTTAAGGGGGAGCATACCAAACATTGACCCCATACGTGCGGAAGAGTTTGTTGAGATACACATGTAGTTGTGTTAGACAAATCACACATTTGAGAATTTGTGTGATGTTAGGGAGTTAATATATCCTAATTAGCCTACAACCCATTGGGTTAAGCTTTTAAGTAAAGGTTGGTCCAATTAGATATGTCGATAGACTCAACTTGAGCTCCCTCTTGACCATCTTCCCGGGTATCGAATTTATGCTGTATGCTCCCAACAAGTGGTAATGGAGCCGATGGTTTATTGGTGCTCCACACCTAATCTATTCCGATGTATGGTGAATATCTCAAGAAAGAAAATCTATTATCGAGACAATCGTTCTATCTCGTGACCGGCACTTGTTTCGGAAGTTGCTATTATGGTTGGTTTGACGAGAAGAGACCATGAATAGTTGGTCGGGTAACACAAGTCTAGCGAAAAGAGATCATTGATAGTTGGTCCGGTAACGCAAGATAGAGACCATCGGTGATGCAATCTCAAATTAACAATTGATGTTGCTTATTTGATGTGCCTAGTTGCGGGTACATTATAATAACTTGGAGATTCAAGTTGAGATATCTTTATGTATAAGTATATCTAATTTAAAGTGGAGCACACTTAACACCGAGCTTGCGCGTGAGGGAGAGATTGCTAAGGAAGTCCCACATTAAAAAATGGGTGTGGTGTTGAGCAGTTATTACGTCCAAATTGACCCATAACTTGTTAGCTTAAACTTTTGAGTGAAGATGAGTTCAACTGTATATATTGAAGGGCTTAAACTTGGGCTCCCTCCTCATGTGAAGGTATTAAACTTTACTGTGCGCTCCCAGCACAAGTTACCATTGATAACTATCTCCTATTAAAGTACATGAATGTGCAAGATATGCTTCACCAAGGATAAAATTGTTGAATATCCAAATTAGCCCGCGATCTATTGGAGCACACTTGAGCTAACCAAACACATATTGGGTTGGTCCAACCAATATTTCCTTTCTAAGTTTGGGCCATTTACATAGTCCCTTTAAACATGCTGAATTTTGATTTTTTATGAGTAAACTCTAATAAAATGTAATACATATTCTTAATTGAAAAGAAAATGTAATTTCATTGCAATGAATATGTTCTTCCAATCACCTCTTGAGTGAATACGAAAAAAAATGGTTGAAAATTGGACCATTTAGGACCTATTACATAATAGATAAGTTTATCGATCAAGTTAAAAAAGAAATTTAATTTGCTTACTAAAATTAGTCTCGATAAATTCAAGGACCAATATCTAATTTGCACTACTAATAGTCATGCATGGTCATAATTGGTGAAGCAATATAACCAAACAAGATAACGGATCTGATGTTTATCAATAAATTGGAAAATAAATTATTTTGAGGAGATCTTATATTGAATATGCTATACATGCAAACCATAATTCAGAAATTGCATAATGAGACGTTGGTAGGTTTTATTGGTGTCACGACCCTATAAATCACATCAAATCCCTATAAGCCATTAAAAACCTTAGGATGGCAATCCCAAGATCACCATAACCAAAATTTAGAAACATAATAATGGTCTAAAGGAATTTGTTCACTTGATTTGGTATCCATTATTTTTTATGCAGAATAACGATGATCCAAAGCTCAAGTACTTCTCCTCTATCGCCTTTTATATCCTTAACTTAATGAGATAGCCCTTCAATGATGCCAATCCGTATGCGCTCCTTATGTGATGTTGTTATGAGTTCGTTAAGGCTAGATGAGGGATTTGAGTGCTATTTATAGAGTTTCTAGTTAGGCCCTCTCATTAGGGGATGGATTCTGTCACGACCCGAACCCCGCGAGCTCGAAAACATCCCCTCTAGCCATGCTTATATATAGTTCTCTAGGATCTAAAGGCCAACAAAAACAAAACATGCGGAAGCAGAAACAAATCCCCATACATAGACCAACAACAAAACGATAACTTGGGATGGTAAAAACAAACTTATGTACATATATACATAATTGTTACCGCTCTCAAACCTAAGGCTTCAGAGGCCACTGTACAAGCCCGTGACCAGCTATAACAAAAAAATTACGTGGTTGAAGCTGTCACAACCCGAACCCCACGAGCCCGCTAACATCCCCTCTGGCCACGACAGTGTACGGTTCTCCAGGGTCCAAAAGCTAGCAACAATAACATGTGCGGAAGCATAAACAAATCCCCGTACAAAAATCAATAGCAATACGATGACTTGGGACGGTAAAAGAAAAACTTATATACATATCCACATATCCTTTACATAAGTCAAACCTAAGGCTTCAGAGGCCACCGTACAAGCCTGTGACTATACATGGCCGGTTCCAGTTCAGGAACTGGCGGTTCCGGTTCCACAAAAAGGTGGAACCGGAACCGGCCGTTAAAAATGCCGGTTCCCGGGCCGATTCATTCCGGTTCCTTTTTAAATTTTAATTTTTAAAATAATAAATAATAAAGTAAACATAATAAATTATAAATTATAAAATATAATCAAATTGTACATTGTAATAAAATGTGGGGAAAAAAGAGAGAGGAGGAATGGGCTTGAACTTAATGAATTATCATTAAGCGCCTATATATCTTCTTGGGGATAGAAGAATCAAAGCCCATGTAGTTCTTTTACCTTTGATAACCCCAACTTACCTCATCGTCAATCGTTGCTACCTATTGTGGTACCCATGGCGGTGGTATCTCCAATATCATCGCTAAAAAATTCGTGTTCTCGATCCAACTCTTGGTGTCGAAATTTCGCCCTCGTCCAATCGTCAACACAAGCTTGAGTTTCCACAGGCACTGGGCTTAATCTTGAACGGCGAGAGTCCAAAACTAATCCTCTAGCGCTAAATGCTTGTTCAACTGCAACCGTTGAAAAAGGGGTTGCTAATATCTGACGAGCAATGAGGGCGAGAACTGGGTAATCGATTTAGTGACTCTTCCACAACTTTAGGATTTCGAAATCTGTACTATGTTCTGCATCACAAAACTCAAATTGAATGGTTAAATATTTTTCTAATTCAGAATACTACCTGTTGCCCCTTTTTTTTTTTTTTTTGCCTACTCTTGAGCATATTATACCCTCTACTAAGTGAACTACCACCTTCGCTACGTGAGGCGGTAGATTGTAAAGATCCAAAATCACTCAAACCATATCTATTACAAAATTCCCCATATAATACTACTATAGATTCTTTAACATCTCCTAATATATTTGAAATATCTATTGAATCTTCCAAATGTAAACAATCATGATAATACACATTCAAATAATCTAATAAATCGTCTAATTTAATACGTGGATATAAAACAATACCAACTAAATAGACAAGAGGAATTTGCAAATAATAATGCAATCATTTTTCTCGCATTACTAAAATAGTTCGAGCTAATTCAGTATCATTTTCATATTCACTAAAAACACTACCAATATTAACACACTCTATTAAAAATAAATGCGTAGTAGGATAATAAATACTAGATAAAGTCTTAGTAGCATCATTAAAAATTTTCAAAAAATCTAAATTTTTTTTACAAACGTCCCAATGTTGAGGAAGTAAAGTAATTTCGGGAATATTTTGTGAAATAAACGTATATAATAAATCTTTATAATCAAAAGTTTACCGAAGCAACTCGTACGTAGAATTCTAACGAGTCAGAATATCTTTTGAAAATCTTCTTGCCCTTCTCCTATTTTGTTTACAAAATTTTCCCCATGATTTCATAAAATGGGGACGACTCCATAAAAATTTAATTGCACCCTTTATTGGGGCGAGAGAAGTATCAAGAGTTCGTAAGCCATCTTGTACACATAAATTTAAAACATGACAAGCACATCTAATGAGAAAAAATTGTTCGCCAAAAGTGGGTTTGCAAATATTTTCTAATTCGGGAATAGAGGCGGTATTTGCAGCGGCATTATCAAAACCAATTGAAAATACTTTATTTATCAAATTATATTCTTCTAAAACTTGCCTAATTATTCTATAAATATTATGAGCCGAATGTCTTTCATCAAAAATTCGGAATGCAATAAGTCTTTTTTGAATGGTCCAATCGTCACCTATCCAATGACACGTGACACCCATATAAGAATGAATTTGCCAATGATCACTCCAAATATCACTACCTATATGCACACGTCCATTGAATTCCGCAAAAAAATTTTGCTAAAAACTTCTTTCCTTTTTTATAAAGATGAAAAAGTTCACGTTTATGAGTATTTTTTGGAATAGTTGGTGCTTGCGGAACCAACGCAGTATTTATCAAATATTTCATATTAAAATCTTCACCAGTATTAAACGGAGCATGATCAAGGGCAACATACTCAGCTAATGTTTGTTTATAAAGTGTATCAGTGTAACCGAATATAAGATGAGGATTAGAAGTGGCGTACCCGGAAATTTGTTGTTGCGTATTGTCGATCCCCGCTTGCGTTGGATGTTTTTTCGTCAAATGCCGACGGAATGTTCCGTAGCCGCCTCCTTTCGTAAATTTATACGTTTGCGAACAATATTTACATTTTATATTATACTTACCTTCGCCTTCATCACGTACCTTGTCGAAGTGTAGCCACAAGTCCGTGTATTATCTCGGCTCTTCCGTTCCGGCTCATTTGCCGTTGACGTTTCTTCAACACCAGTGGGAGGATGAAGACTTTCTTGTGTTGGAATGTGCTCAACGTTCGGAATCGGGACATAGTTGATATTATCGTCGTTGTCTTCCCAACATGCATACTCACGAGAATCATATTCAGGAATGGGATACTCGGAATCTCCCATAGTATTCTTGCCCTTGTCAGCATTTTTGCTTCCACTTGCCATTTTTGAGAGAATTGATCGGAAATCCAATTGAGAGAATTGAGTCAAGATTGAGAGAATTGAGAGGATTTGAGAGAATTTGAGAGAATTGTTCAGAGGATTTGTGAGAAAAATGAAAGGGAGAGCATAGGTATTTATAGGCAAGAATTTAAAACAATTCCTTCTTTTTTTTTTTTTACCAACGGCCAAATTGGCCGTGCAACGTTGGCAACGGCCAATTTGGCCATTGCACGTTGGTAACGGCCCAAAGAGCCATTGGTTTGGGGGGGGGGAGGGGTTGGACCCGGGGTAGAGAGCCCAATCGCTCTCTGCCCCACGGCCAATTTTTTTTTTTTAATTGACGGGTTGGAATCGGCTCGGAACCGGCGGTTTCGGGCCGGTTCCCACAGTTATGGAACCGTGGGCCCGGTCAACAGGCCGGTTCCGGGCCCACGAGCCCAAATGGCCATGTCTACTTGTGACCACTACAGCATAAAGATTACGTGGTCAAAGCCTACTATACTTCCAAAAGAAAACGCTCAACAAAAGTCAAGAGGCCAACTATCATAGGCCTCGTCCTCACTATCCACTACTATCCCATCTATAATTGCTAATTCATCCTCGTCTGTTTCGGGTGGTCGTTCCGCATCCGAAGGTTCTACAACTTCCCCATGTTCTCCTGGTATCGTGACCTTGGGGTTGGGTTCCAAAACTTCAAGTCCATCCTCGAGATTCACTACCATGCCCTCTGGAGGTGCAGCATTCGCGAGATCCCATTCCCCTACTTCTTCGAAGGGAATATCGAAACCACTCAGCGGTCCCACTGTCAAATCCCCATGATAGTATGTCCATGCCATGTATGTGTGGGGTTTCTAGTAGAACTCTCCGGTGTCCACCCGGATAGTTGTCGCGTCCCTATAGTAAACTTTGTCCTCCCCCTTCGGATAATCCGTTACTAACGTACCCATATCTCGAGGAATCCCAAACCTCTGAGGTGGGTCATTCATTGTTGAGGTGGAGGGTCTGAAAATGAGAGCCCACGACGGGGTGAGAATAAATCTCGGTAAGAAAGTCCTTAATCCTAAGTTAGGGCGCTAGTGCCTCCAGACACGTCCTAGGTGAGCAATTCCCAACAATTCCTTCTTCAATAAAAAATTCCTCAAATAAATTCCAGAATATTTCATTCTTTCTCCAAAAATCTGCCACACCTTTACAAATATTCCACGTTACTCCCATATCGGCGTTCCACGCCTCGGATCGCCAATAAAAGATTCCACGTTGCTCTAACGCCTGCGTTTAACGCCTCGAGCTAACATATAAAATTCCACGTGGATCCAAAGCCCACGTTTAAAGCATCAGGCTAATATATAAATATTCCACGTTACTCAAATGCCCGCGTTTAATGCATCGAGCTAACATATAAATGGACGGACCCGCGTTTAACACCTCGGGCCATTATATTGTCAAGACCCACGTAATAATGCCTCGGGGTAAAATAATAACAGAGCCCGCGTCATAACACCTCAGGCTAAATAATAATAACAAAACTTGCATCATAACGCCTTAGGCTAAATATGGTCTTATAAAATACGAACTCCGCATCATCACGCCTCGGGGTAAAAATTCCACATTTCCTCTCAAATATTCCACTTAAGACCGTACAACAATAACAATTCCTCGATCGCTCATCCGATACCACACGATCACTTAAATCCTTTGGATCGATCAATCTTCGCCATGTGATCTCGCTAAATTTCCTGATTAGCGGATCAAGACCATCCGATCTCACCAATTTTTCTCCAAATAAAGATCGGGACCACATGATCTTTCTAATTTTCCTCAATTGCTCAATCGAGACCACTCGATTTAATTACATTGAATAAATATTCGATCGGAACCACGTGATTCACTCACATTAGAGAATTAATAAATCAGGACCACCCGATTTGGTCACACAAGACCAATGGCCAATCGGGCTACACAATTAATTTTTGTCGCCACAAAAATTAATCTACGCCACACGATCGAAAATATACCCACGTAGCAATTATTAATCACCGTCCGTTCGAAATTTCACTAACGTACATTTAATGCGTACCAATTAATCAAACTATACTAACATGATGATTAATCTGGGCCGTCCGATTAAAATATCCCCACATGCAATAAATCTCCACCACTCAATTAATTTATATTAAGCAGGAATTAATCTTGGCCGTCGAATCAAGCTTCCTAAACAAGATTCAATACCAGCCGTTGGATTAAAGCAAGATAAGCTAGATCAAATCCTAGCCATCCATTAGTAATTATGCATTTCCACTATTCAAGCAAGAACATTTTTATTTCTCTCTCCTCCTTCATCCAATTTTCGGCTAAAGCACAATCCAAGCACAAATCCAACAATTTCTTCATCAAAATCACTCAATCTAAAGTCTATTAGCAACCTAGGTACCTAATCTAGAGTTAGGAACCAACTTACCACAAATTTAGCAAGTTTTCCGGCGAAAAAGTTGAGAGAAAATTTGATTCCAACCGGCGGCTCTGGCGACTCCCCTTGATTGGCTTCAATCCAAGCTACTCCGGCGGTCCCGGGTGGCTCATGGTGGAGATTAAGCTCCGGCGTTTCAAGGTGACACCGGAGGTGGCTAGGAAAATTTTTGACAATGGAGGGTGAGGGAGTTTTCGGCGAAGGGGGAGTGAGCAAGAGAGAGAAAGGGTTCTTGAAATTATGAAGAAGAAGGCCAAGAATAATAATTAATAAAAGTTGGATATTTTTGGGGTCTTCAAAGTCGAGAAGGGCAAAAATGGAATTTCCTCACCAAGACTATTCCAAAATTTCGGCCAAGAGGGGTATTGACCAAAATGCCCTTGAGCCAAAGTGAAAAATTGGGTATTCTCCAAGGGTAAATGGGTCTTTTCCCATTTCCAGTCCAAATTTTATTTTTCCTGAACCTTTTGGGGCGAACCGCGAAGAAATCGTACCTTGGATGAGGAAACGTCTAAAATTTAATTATTGAAACCCCTGAAGGTCCGACGTCAAATTGGATAGGACGCCAATCTTGGAGTCCACCTCGTCCTTCCTATTATATTGCGGTGGCATTCTCTCACTTCGAATCCACCTCGTCCTTCCTATTACATAGGACGCCAATCTTGGAGTCTATGCCAACAGCAATACTTTTATTCCGGGATTCCAGATGTCACCATACTTGACATTTTCTTCCAATGATCTACTTCTTTCATTAAGATCCGCTAATGTTCTTTAGATTCAGGAATATCAAATAGCCACAAGGCTTCCAAATTTCAATCCACTCAAGGGATTCACGTTTCCTTCAAAGGGTCCTTGACCACCCTTAGTACACTTAGACGGCTTCGAGAACTTTGTCTCGTATTGGTTGATCGCCTTCGGATCTTAGCAAAGCTATTAAAGTTCAAGCAATCCTTGTTCTCGAGAAACCTCAGAAAGGTACTTTCTATTGAACAACTTAGAGAAGACAATCCAGGCAGATATCATGCCTTCAAGGAAAACTCTTCTTTTGGTGACCTTTCACCGATCATCGATCGCCTCTTAAGGTTAGTAACTGCCAGGGTTACTTCTTTTCATCCGTGCACCCGTAACCTCCGAGATTTCCTTACACAATCCCCAATCCGGAGAAAGGCAGTCTTAATTTCACTCTCTCCGTCGAACTTAATCAATCTCACCCTTATACACCCTTCCACAAGCTCTCTTCCAAACAGTTTTCTTTTCCATTCTCTATCGTCTTTCCCACGATCTCTACCATTTACTTTGCTAACAACATAATTAATAGTAGCAGTCCTATCTGCTTTGGGCAACAACGAAAACTCTTTCTCGAGTCCGCCTACCCATCGAATTTC
Source organism: Rhodamnia argentea (assembly GCF_020921035.1). Lineage (NCBI taxonomy): Eukaryota > Viridiplantae > Streptophyta > Magnoliopsida > Myrtales > Myrtaceae > Rhodamnia > Rhodamnia argentea. The sequence continues at coordinate 15,847,242 of NC_063150.1, forward strand.
AAATTCCTCTCAAGGTTCTCTTGACCCCTTCAACTCTTGGGTCTTGCACAATTTACAAGCTTGGCCAAACGCTTTTCCAGCGCTCATACTCCGGTGGTTCATCTTTACTCACCTATCATGATTCCTTTCGGTTCTTGAATCTTCTACTATCTGGCATACTCGAGCCAAATGCTTCTTTAGTGACCATACTCTAGTCGTGACCTCATTAGGTCCCGATGGCACTTGAACTACTACAATTCCCTCTAGGAATTAAAGACTTAAGTCATCTACTCGAGTCTAGCAGTTCCAAGCTGCTCATCTCATTATCTGTCACCGGTAATCAACCATCCAGTAGTTCTTAGGCAACTCTTAACTACTTGCTAATTATCCAAGGATTCCAAAGCACCCTTAACCGGTGACTACCTATCAAGCTAGCCTCAACGAGGCAATTTCTCAATTAACTGCCAATTACTAGGCAAGCCTCAACTAGGCCAACATCAAGCAACCATTCAAGGAATTACTTCAATGAGTCAATCGCTCATAATTTAAGTATAAAGGCACATGTTCCTCTAATACGAACACAACAGGCTATCACACTTTCAGAAGATATCGGTTTAATGGGGTATGAACCCCACACGCTGTCTAATCTCTCTGTTAGACCTTGGCCATAACAATCACATGATGCTAACTACAACACACGCCCAACAGGTCAATCCACTACTAAGCACGAAGCTTTTAATCATGCCAATCATAGGCGCCATCACAAATGCCAAGCAAATTTTGAAATTTCACCTTGAGGATCAACTCGGTGCAACACATCTCTTAATCAAGATCGGACTTAACCCGATACCTAGACTTTCCCTTTCAATTTGTAGCCTAGGTCATTCTTACCTCCTTGCTATCTTAGAAGCCTGTCAAGAGCCGCTCCTTGTCCGGACCTCTCTGTCCGGGCGATCACTCCGTGCCCTCATCGGACCTGGTCATTGCAGGTTATCCCAAGTCATACATCTACGGAGAAAGCCCCGTTCCACACGTCCCATACCATGCTTCATTATGGTTTATAGGTATCCCGTCAACTTGTCCCATACCAAGCGACAGTTTATTAGGTCCGATAGTGATAAGCTCATGCATGCACATTCCTCGACTTTCATTTTAATGCCACAAATACAAGCACTACATGATTGTCCTCGCTACTCGTCATAGCACCAATGACTGTCACGTCTCATAGATCCATTGCCTATGTTCAAGCATATAACTCAAGTTGGGTCATTGGCAAACCATAATCATAGTTATATAACCCAACTGACCCTTCACTCAAAAGCAATCCTTTATTAGCCTCAAACACATGTACGACCTCAAAATCCATACTTATGACTCCTCAATTTCCTGTTTGCTCACTTATAAACCTCAGTAATGTCATCACCCAAGATTACCCATAACACAAAACAATACTAGAACCATTAGAATACAATACTAGTTCAAGCCTATAATTCTCAAGATTTAGAAATCAATGCCTTATCCTAAGGGTTCCAGTATCTAATCGTCCTCAAGTCATCACTCCTTATTACTCCAAGTCTCAATCTCTTTGGATCGAGCTGACCTTGCTCTGATACCACTCCAAACGGGGATGTCACAACCCGAACCCCACGAGCTCGCTAACATCCCCTTTGGCTATGATCGTGTATAGTTCTCCAGGATCCAAAGGCCAGCAACAATAACACGTGCAGAAGCAAAAACAAATCCCCGTACAGAAATCAATAGCAATAAGATGACTTGGGATGATAAAAGAAAAACTTATATACATATCCACATATCCTTTACATAAGTCAAACCTAAGACTTCAGAGGCCACTGTACAAGCTTGTGACCACTACAACATAAAGATTACGTGGTCGAAGCCTACTATACTTCCAAAAGAAAACGTTTAACAAAAGTCAAGAGACCAACTATCCTAGGCCTCGTCCTCATTATCCGCTACTATCCCATCTATAGTTGCTAATTCATCCTCGTCCGTTTCAGGTGCTTGTTCCGCATCCGAAGGTTCTACAACTTCCCCATCTTCTCATAGTACCGTGACCTTAGGGTCGGGTTCCAAAACTTCAGGTCCATCCTCGGGATTCACTACCACACCATCTAGAGGTGCAACATTCGCGGGATCCCATTCCCCTACTTCTTCGAAGGGAATAACGAAACCACTCAGCGGTCCCACTGTCAAATCCCCATGACAGTACGTCCATGCTACGTATGTGTGGGTTTCTAGTAGAGCTCTTCGGTGTCCACCCAGATAGTTGTCGTGTGTCTATAGTAAACTTTGTCCTCCCCCACCGGATTATCCGTTACTAACGTACCCATATCTCGGGGAATCCCGAACCTACAAGGTGGGTCATTCATTGTTGAGGCGGAGGGTCCGAAAAAGGGAGCCTACGACGGGGTGATAATAAATTTCAGTAAGAAAGTCCCTAATCCTAGGTTAGGACGCTGTACCTCCAGACACATCCTAGGTGAGCAATTCCCAACAATTCCTTCTTCAATAAAAAATTCCTCAAATAAATTCCAGAATATTTCATTCTTTCTCCAAAAATTTGCCACACCTTCATAAATATTCCACATTACTCCCATATCAGCGTTCCACGCCTCAAACTGCCAATAAAAGATTCTACGTTGCTCCAAAGCCCGCATTTAACGCCTCAAGCTAACATATAAAATTCCACGTGGATCCAAAGCCGGCGTTTAACGGATCAGGCTAACATATAAATATTCCACGTTACTCAAACGCCCGCGTTTAACGCATTAGGCTAACATATAAATGGACGGACCCGCGTTTAACGCCTCGAGCCATTATATTGTCCGGACCCATGTAATAACGCATCAGGTCACTATAACCCATGTAATAACGCCTCAGGTTAATATCCCGCGTTTAAAGCTTCAGAATAAAATAATAAATATAACCTCGCGTTTAACGCCTCGGGGTAAAATAACAACTGAGCTTGCGTCATAACGCCTCAGGCTAAAATAATAATAACAGAGCCCGCGTCATAACGCCTCGGACTAAATAATAATAACAGAGCCCGCGTTGTAACGCCTCGGGCTAAATATGGTCTTATAAAATACGAACCCCGCATCATCATACCTCGGGGTAAAAATTCCACATTTCCTCTCAAATATTCCACTTAAGACCATACAACAATAATAATTCCTCGATCGCTCGTCCGATACCATACGATCACTTAAATTCTTTCGATCAATCAAACTTCGCCACATGATCTCGCGAAATTTCTCGATTAGCAGATCGAGACCATCTGGTCTCACCAATTTTTCTCCAAATAAAGATCGGGACCACACGATCTTTCTAATTTTCCTCAACTGCTCAATCGAGACCACTCGATTTAATTACACTAAATCAACATTAGATCGGAACCACGTGATTCACTCTTTCTGCATTAATTCGCACAGCCTTTTAAAAGCAGTCTTATAGTCTAAACACAATTCATCTATATATTCGGATACCTCGGTAGGGATTCTTGAGTAATTACCTCGAGATTCATCCTCGAGCTTGAGTTGGCTATTAAGCATATGTTGACATATTCCTCATATCTTTCACATTCTATATCACTCCAAGTCTACGCCTTTGGAGCTTTCTTAAATTTTTCGTCCCTTCCTTTCTTCTTTAGAAGATGGCAGTTAGGTTTGATGTAATCTCTCTTTTTGCATTCATAACAAGTGACATCTTTGCTGTCATCTCTATCGCTAAGTGATCTTCTTTGATCATAGTGTTTGAAATATTTTTTTCTTTGTAATTTCTGCCTTCCTTAGCCATTCTTCCGAATCTCTTGACCATGAGCGTCACGAATCAAACTCTACGAGCTCGCCAACATCGCACCCGGCCTCAACTTACCGTACAGTTCTTCAAGATCTATAGGCCAATGAAATACAAATTCAACATGAATGACAAGCACATGCGGAAGCAGAAACCAACTCTGTATAAAAACAAATAACAATATGATAACTTGGGACGGAAAAAGGAAAACTTATATTCATATCCACATATCCTTTACAAAGGTCAAGCCTAAGGCTTCAGAGGTCACTGTACAAACCTATGATCACATATAACAAAAAGATCAAGTGGTCGAAGCCTAGCCACTATCCTAAAAGGATACTTCCAAAAAGTCGAGTGGCGACTAATCTAAGCCCCATCTTCACTATCCTCTGACGACGTCCCTAGAGCTTCCTCGTCATCCGTCATAGAAGGCATTTCCACATCAGACGGCTCTACTACCTCTACATCCTCTTCAAGCTCTGGATTCTTTGGGTCTGGCTTCAAGTCTTCGGGGCCAATGTTTGGGCTCGTTACTACGCCATCGGGAGGTGAAGCCTTAGTGGAGTCCCATTCCCCAACTCCATCGTAGGAAATGTCGAAGCATTTAGCGGTCCTACTAACATGTCCCCATAGCGGTACGTCCATGCCAAATACATATGGGGTTTCCAAAAATTCTCCCCAACATCTACCCGGATGGTAGTAGTATGTCGATAGTAAACCTTATCATCCCCTACTAGATACTCGGTAACTAATGTCTCCATATCCCGCGTTATCCCAAATCTTTATAGCGGATCGTTCATGGTCGAGGTAGAGGGTCTGAAAAAGAGCAACCCACGACGGGGTGAGAATAAATCTCAGTAAGAAAGTCCCTAATCCTAGATTAGGGCGCTAGTGCCTCCGGACACATCCTAGGTGAGCAGTTCTCAACAAATTCTCACTCAGCCAATGGATCACATAAATAAATTCCAAAAATACACGTCATTCTTTCTTCCAACTTGCCACGCCTTTAGTAAGGCTACGTTGCTCGAAAGCCCGCGTTTAACGCATCGGGCTACAATATATATGGATAGACCCGCGTAATAACGTCTCATGCCATTATATAGTCTAGACCCGCGTAATAACACCTCGAGTCGATATAACCTGTGTAATAATGCCTCAGGTTAGTATTCCGCGTTTAACACCTTAGGATAAAATAATAAACGGAACTCTGCGTTTAACGCTTCAGGGTAAAATATGGTCTTATAAATACAAACTCCGCGTAATAATGCCTCGGGGTAAAATTTCGCACTCAACGCTCGATTATTCCTCACAAAGAACATATAATAATAATCCCTCGATCGCTTGACTAATACCACATGATCATGTAAAATCTCCCGATCAATCAATTCAAACCACACGATCTCGCTAAACTTCCCGATTAGCGGATCAAGACCACACGATCTTACTAATTTTCTCTAATAAAAGATCGGGATCACACAATCTTTCTAATTTTTCTATTCCACTCAATCGAGACCACTCGATCTAATTATGCTGAAGTAATATTCGATTGGGACCATGTGATTCTCTCACATTTCGTAATTAATTAATCGGGACCACCCGATTAAATCACACTAAAGCCATTGGCCAATTGGAACCATACGATTAATTTATGCCAAAGTGATAATCAATCTACACCACATGATTAAAATTATGCTAACGTAGCAATTAATATATACCATACGATTAAATTATACGAACGTGCAATTAATACGTACCATACGATTAAATCATGCTAATGTAGCAATTAATCGAGACTGTACGATTTAAATGTCATAACGTACATTTAATCACCACCACATGATTAAAGCATAGTAAAGTCACAATTAATCCTAGTCGTACAATCAATCTTCATAAAGTAAGATCCAATCTAGGCCATCCAATTCCAATCATGGAAAACTATTCACATCAATACCACAAAATTTCTCTCTCTCTCCTCTCTCATTTTTGGCCAAGGCACCATCAAGAGCAACCCAACAAATTTTTCACCAAAACTACTCAATTCTATACTCCATTAGCATCCTAGCTACCTAACCAAGAATTAGAGACTTGCTCACCTTAAAAATGGAGCAAATTCTAAGGTGAAAATGTCAAGAAAATTTTGATCCAAGCGGCGGCTTCGGCGGTGCTCTCTCGGCCTGCTTTATTCCACGGAAATCCGGCGACTCCGGGTGGCTCGCAGTGGCAACTTAGCTTTGGTAGTTCAAGGGGTGGCCGACGGTGGCTTGGTGAAGTTTTGGTGGTGGTGGTGGCAGTGGTGAGGGAATTTGCCCAAGGTTAGAGAGAGAGTGAGGTGAGAGAAAGTTGAGGGCAATTTATGAAGAAGATGATGGAAATATTCATTAGAATAGGTTAGGATATTTTTGGTAAATATTTTGGTCTTGAATTATTGGTCTTGAAATGAAGAGAGAGAAATTCGTGGGGTCCACCAATAATTCATCTCATTTGCTCTTGAAATGCAAGAAGGGCAATTTGGTAACTTCCTTCACAATTGACTTGGTCAATTTTCGGCCACTAGGAGGTAAATGACCCAAATGCCCCTTGATCAAAGTGGAGAAATGGGTATTTTCCAAGGCTAAATGGATCTTTTCCCATTTCTAGTCCTAATTTCATTTTTCTAAACACTTTGGAGTGAATCGTGAAGTAACTATACTCCGGATGAGGCGACATCCAAAATATAATTATTGGAACCCCTGAAAGTCCGATGTCTAAATTCGAAGTCCGATTCGCAATCAAACTTGATTAATTGAAATTTCAGCATATCTCGAACTAACGGACGACTTTTAGGAGTTACACATATCGACCCATGATTAATATCACGTTTAAGAATTACTCGAGCCCTGGCGACTTTGATTGTCATGTGATTACGAGGGTCAATCACTAGTCCCGATGGACACAATCATTAAAAAATGATTTAGGGACGTCCGGAACCCGTGCGATGTCAAACGGAATCACCCGTGATCCAAGCATAGGGTATCACTCAAATCGTTCCTTAACCATTCTAGGATCAGCCTATATTGGCCCAAAATATTCCTTCGACAATTTTCATGGCCAAAGAGTCGGTCTAAGATCAAGTTCTTAGGTCCACATATTGATTTTCCTAGCTAGCCATTCCCATTTGGTTAGTCTTCTTAAGAGGGATCAATTTCGAGTGAGATTTAACTAAAATACATCAATGAGACATTTCATTCATTCAAAGCTTCGAAAGTGAGTCGGAATACGGGATGTCACAATTCTCCCCCCTTACAAAATTTCATCCTCGAAATTTACAATAAACTCAACTACTCAAATAAATGGGGGTGCTGGTACCTCATCGCTTCTTCACTTTCCCAAGTTGCCCCTTTCGTTCCATGGTGCTCCCATATCACCTTTACCGTGGAATTGTCTTGTTCCTCAGAACTTGTTCTTTTCTGTCTTCTATTCACATTGGCCTCTCTACATACGATATCGTTTCATCTACGTCTACAACTTCATGATCCAAGACATAGGTTGGGTCCAGTTCGTACTTCTTCAACATGGATATGTGGAAGACATTATGAACTTGGGACAAGTTTGGCGGCAAGGCGAGTCAATAAACTAAAGTCTCAATCCATTCTAAGATCTCAAATGGGCCTACATACCTTGGACTCAATTTTCCTTTCTTTTCAAATCGAAATAAAGCTCGCATTGGCGACACCTTCAAGAAAACATGATCTCCCACCTAGAATTGCAAAGGTCACGTCGTCTATCGGTATAACTCTTTTGACGACTCAAGGCAGTCCTAAGTCTTTCTCTGATTACTCTCACTACCTCAACGGATTGCTGAACTAACTCTAGACCCGTTATACTTCTCTCGCCAACTTCATCCCAACATATCGGAGTTCTACAAGCTCTGCCGTACAATGCTTCAAACGGTACCATTCCAATACTCTACTAGTAGTTGTTGTTGTAGGTAAACTCGGTCAAATGTAACTGTTCCTCCCAACCCCCTTCAAAATCTATCATGCATGCCCGTAGTATGTCCTCAAGTGTTTGAATTGTCCTCTCCGACTATTTGTCTGTCCGGGGATGATAAGTGGTGCTATATCGCACTTTGGTCCCCATAGCATTCTGAAAGCTCTTCCAAAAAGTTGTGGTAAACTTAGGATCTCTGTCTGAAGTAATGGTAATTGGAGCTCCATGAAGTCAAACTATCTAGCGCATATACAACTCGGCGTACTTTTCCATTGTGAAGTCCTTTCGCATTACCAGAAAATGTGCGGACTTCATCACTCCGTCAATGACTATCCAAATCGAATCGTGCCCTCTCTAGCTCCTCGGTAATCCCATGACGAAATCCATGGTAACATGCTCCTATTTCCACTTGGGAATCTCTAGCGGTCGAAGTAATCCTCCAGGCTTGCAATGTTGTGCCTTCACTTGTGGGCACGTCAAACATTTAGCCACATGCTTAGCCACGTCCACTTTCATTCCATTCCACCAGTAATGCTGACGTAGATTTTGATACATCTTGGTGCTACTTGGTTGCATACTATAGCTACTACGATGAGCTTCTAACAAAATTTTTATCCTTAAGCTCCTTATCATTAGGGACACACAGGCGTCCACAAAACTTCAAGATTCCATCTTCAGCCACTTGGAATTTAGGTTTCCTCTTGGTTGTATCCATCTCTAGAATTTTCTGAATATCGGGGTCCACCAACTACAATGCATTAATCTTTATCTGAATCTCTGGTTCAACTCTTAAAGTTGCTAGTAAACTTGAGAGATGACAAACTTCAAATTTAAACTCCGAATCCCTCAATTCTTCAAGCAAAATCCACTCTTTAACCATCAAATGCTCAATGCTTTATTTCCGACTAAGAGCATCCCCTACCTTATTAACCTTCCCGGGGTGATATAAAATATCACAATCGTAGTCTTTCATCAATTCCATCCAACGACGCTATTTCATATTCTGTTCTTTTCGGGAGAACAAGTATTTCAAACTTTGATGGTCTTTGTAGATTTGAAACCTTTCTCCCCACAGATAATGCCTCCAAATCTTTAGCGCAAAGACAATCGTCGCAAGCTCTAAATCATACGTTGGATAGTTTAGCTCATGAGGCCTCAACTGTCGCAATGCATATGTAACAACCCCGCCATGCTATATCGGGACACATCCTAGTCCTTTTAGCGAAGCATCGCTATAAATCTCAAATCCTCCAAGACCCAATGGTATTGTTAAAACGGGTGCTGTTGTCAACTTGCGCTTAAGTTCTTGAAAACTTCTTTCGCACTTATTTGTCCATTCAAAACAAGTTTCCTTCTTCGTTAACTGCGTTAATGGTATAGCTATCGAAGAGAGCTTTTCTACAAATCGTCTGTAATATCCCGCTAAACCTAGAAAACTCCGAACCTCCGTGATTGATGTCGGTCTTAGCCAATTCATCACAATTGCAATCTTCGCCGGGTCTATTGAGATTCCTTTCCCGGAGACAATATGTCCAAGAAATGCTACTCGATCAACCCAAAACTCACACTTGCTAAACTTAGCATAGAGAGAGTGTTCTTTTAAGGTCCGTAGAACGATACTTAAATGGTGTTCATGTTCCTCCGGGTTCTTTGAATACACCAAAATATCATCGATAAATACGATGACAAATAGATCCAAGAATTCCCTAAATACCCGATGCATCATATCCATGAAGGCAACTGGGGCATTCGTCAATCTAAACGGTAAAATCGTAAACTCATAATGCCCATATTTGGTACGTAACACGATCTTCGGTATGTCCTCCTTCTTAATCCTTAACCGATGGTAGCCCATCCTCAAGTCGATCTTGGAAAATACCGAAGCCCCTTGCAGTTGATCAAACAAGTCGTCTATCCTTGGCAACGGATACTTGTTCTTGATGGTTACTTGATTCAACTATCGATAGTCAATACATAACCGCAATGACTTATCCATCTTCCTCACAAACAATCTTGGCGCTCCCCACGGCGATGCACTCGGGCGGATAAATCCTTTATCCAGCAACTCTTGCATCTGGACCTTCAATTCCTTCAGCTCCGATAGAGATATTCTGTAGAGCGCCTTGGAGATCGGTTCTGTCCTAGGGGCTAACTCAATTACAAACTCCACTTCCCTTTCGGGTGGCAATCCCGGCGGTTCTTGAGGAAAGACATTGGGATAATCGTATGCCATGGCTATATCCTCCAGCCTCGGTCCTTCAACCGATGAATCCACTACTGCAGCTAAATACCCTTGGCATCCTTCGTTTAACAGCTTATTCACTTCTAGTGATGAGATTAGCGGAATCAAGATTCCTCCTCGACTTCCCACAAATTCATATCTAGGATGACAAATCGGATTAAATTAGATCACCCTGCTACCACAGCCAAAGATAACCGTTTGTTTTCCCAACCAATCCATCCCAATTATAACGTCATAGTCATACATGATCAAAATCGCCAAGGCTATCAATTCTTCTATACCACCAATGACTATCTTACACCTTGAACACCCCTAATGAAACCAGTACTTTATCATTTAAGGGTGTGGTTACATGCAATTTCACTTCCAACAATTTTGACTCAATCCTAGCTAATTCCACAAATTGAGCAAACATAAAAGAATGCGACGCTCCATGTTACATCATGTATTCCGACTCACTTTCGAAGTTCAGAATGAATGAAATGTCTCATTGATGCATTTCAGCTAAATTTCAATTAGAATTGATCCTTCTTGAGAAAATTAACCAAATGAGAATGGCTAGCTAGGAAAATGAACTACGTGGACCTAAGAACTTGATATTGGACCGACTTTTTGGTCATGAAAATTGTCGAGAAAATATTTTGGACCAATATAGGCCAATCCTAGAATGGTTAAGGAATGATTCGGGTAATACCTACGCTTGGATCACGGGTGATTCCGTTTGACCTTGTATGGGTTCCGAACGTCCCTAAATCATTTTCTAATGATTATGTCCATCGGAACTAGTGATTGACCCGGAGGAATTATGAAGTCAGAGCTCTCCCCGCTGGTTCGTCGGGTTATCGTTCGCCGGATGAAGAGTTGTTGATTCTGGCCGGCCCCGATGGCGGATTGAGTTGATTTTTGGCATTAAAGGTCGCCCTCTTTCCCTTGTCCTTCCCTTCTAATGTTGCCCCCTCTTGTGGAGTATTTCGGTCTATAGAGCACATCTACGTTCTGCTCCGTCGCTCAACTGTAGCAGGTTTGGTTTCTTTGATTCTGGGCAAACTCTCCGGGGTTTTGATCCGCCTTTTGGTGGCTGAGGTAATCTAGGTGTATCCTATAAACTCCCACCCTGGATTTCTGTATTTGGGTTATGCTTGGCCCGCTGCTTTTTTTCAAGACTTTCTTTGCGGTTTCCTTGACTCGGCTCTTGTACTCCTCTACCGTATTTGGCTGCTGTACTACGTTGTTGTGTTTAGCTGCTGTTAACTTATCGCTGCACCGACCGGTGGGTGAATGGTTGGCTGAATGTCTGCTACACTTAATGCCCCTTCGATTCATGGTGGGGAGGCATGTCCGCCCCAACTACCTATTTCTAAAGGGAAGGCTGTTTAGGAGAATGTTGGGGGGAATGCCCATTCCCAAAGGAGTATAGATGGATCTAAGGGACTTGTTGCTACTGCTGGAACATCTATGCTGCCATCCCAACGGATTAATAGGAGCCGTAGTAGGGGAAGAGCTCCTTACGTACTCTCCCATCCTCCTCTAGTGATGGATGTTATGCAGAAGGAAGTTACTGAGGCTACAAATGAACGGGTTGCTGCTGATGATAATGCTAAAGTTGGGCGTAGCAAAAGTAGGGGGCGTTCTCGGAATATACAACAATATAAACCTCCCTCTTGGGTTGCGGTTGCAAGAGTGGTTGAGAAGGGATACAACTTGTCCTATATACCGCCTATAAATGTAAATGGCAAGCCCCTTGTGGATATCACCCCCGCTATTGTCGAGGATGTTAATCTAATGTGGAAAGAATGCCTTGTAGGTTACTTTGTCGGAAGGAAGCTTCCCTTCAAACTCACCGAGGAAGCAATTAGGAAAGTTTGGGGTAGCAATGTAGTGGATATTAGGATGAATGAGAACGGTTTCTTCTTCTTTCGTATACCGAATGAAGCCTTCCGTCGGAGGATTGTGGATGGGGGTCCCATTACGATTCTCAAGGTGCCGCTAATGCTTCAGCAATGGCACCCTAAACTAGTGTTGAAGAAGGGCCAACACAATGCTTTACCTATGTGGGTCAAGCTAAAATCTATCCCTTATGCCTTATGGTCGGCGTTGGGCATTAGCGCTATAGCCAGTGCGATTGGGAAACCGTTTTATGTGGATGTACAAACGGAGCAATTGAGAAGAATTTTCTATGCTCGAGTATGTATTGAAATCTTTGCCACTCAACCTCTTCTAGATACGGTTGACATCCTCCGGGATGATGAAATTTGCTCTATCAAGGTGGAGTATGAATGGAGACCTTTGTCTTGTGAAGTTTGTGGCTTGTTTGGTCACACTAAAGGAGTTCCCGGACAGGCATGTCTTGAGTCCGTTGTCCCTCTAGTGGGAGGCTTGGTAGATGCTATTGTTACCAATACTTTCCACCCCCAAAGCAATTGGCAGCAAGTTAGGAGAAAGAAGGGTGGCTCTAGCTCTAACACCGAATCCCCATCCACCCGGGAAGCGGTTGTGACCTCTTCCCCTGTTCTTGAAGACAACGATGGTCGGGTGATCACTAATCGTATGCCTTCTCCCCCTGTGTATCTAGAGGTACAGCTACCCCCTTTTAACCGAGAACCTCTTGTAGCCTCTTCCCCTATTCTTGAAGGCAATGAAGGCCTAGTGAATTCTCAGAAATAGCAGCCCCCCGAAACTACTTGCTCTCCTAGGATCTCTCCAGTTCACTTCTCCGACTCAGATAATGATGGTGAGAATGCAAGCCTTATTAGAAGTGAAGCCGAGGTTGAACCAACCACCCTCCCCCCACCTTACACAAGGTCAAAGGCAACGGTCTCTGATCCTTCTTCCGAGTCACAAACAGATAAAGCCCGGTCCCTACTGAAATTATGCTGCCCTTCGTTGGTGAGGACATGAGCCCTTCTTCGTCTCGCACTGCTCCTAAGTCTAAGAAGAAGCGGGGCAAGAAAAAGTGGTAGTCCTCTCTCCCTATTCTATTTGTATATATGCTTTTTGGTGTGTGCAATATTAGGGGCCTAGTTGCTTCCCTTAAACAAGCAGAAGTCTGCTCTTTAGTTAGATCTAATCATCTTTCTTGCATTGGTATCTTGGAGACCAAAGTATCACATGACCTTTTGTGGATATTTCCTCCACTATACTTACGGGTTGGCAGTAGTCCTCTAATTACGCCTATTCTCCTTGTAGCCGAATTTGGGTTGGTTGGAACCCCATGGAGATTGCCCTGGAAGTTTTATCTATGTCGACTCAAATTATTCATTGCCGACTACGTATGCTGGCCTTGAACAAGTCTTGCATATTTTTAGTCGTATATGGAGAGCACACTTTTGTTGCTAGGCGTTCTCTTTGGGCAAACCTTGTTCTTTCCAGTTCTGAATTTTTGGAAATGTCGTGGGCGGTGGTTGGTGATTTTAATGCCATCCGGGACCAGTCAAATAGAATTGGTAGCTCTAATGCTTGGATCCCCGCCTTTGATGAATTTGGTGAGTGTCTTTTGCAGGCAGGACTTGATAACTTGAGATATGTCGGCCACCGCTACACTTGGTCCACCTCCTCCGGTACGTCTCGCAAACAAAGGAAGATAGATCGAGTGCTTACTAACGACCATTGGAGCATGGCTTTCTCCTTCTCTCAAGCTTCTTTTCTAGCACCAGGGATCTCTGATCACTCACCTATGGTTATTAAAATTGTGGCGCCTTCTTCTTCAAGGAAGCCATTTAAGTTCTTTAACTATTGGATGATGCACCCATCCTTTAAGGACATTGTTCGCCAAGTGTGAGAGACTTCAGTTGTGGGATCTCCTATGTTTGTCCTTTGTAACAAGCTAAGGCTCCTTAAGCTACGCCTTAAGCAATTGAACTGGTAATCCTTCTCTGACATCTCTAGCCGCATTGCTCGGGCTAGGTCGGCCCTTACACTCACCCATGATGCCCTTGAATTGGACCCTAGCAACATCATGCTCGTGGACTAGGAGAAGCTGCAACTTCGGGTATTCTCGGAACTAAGGCTCCAAGAGGAATCCTTTTATAAATAGAAATCGAGAATTCGTTGGCTCCAGGAGGGGGACCGTAACACTAAATACTTCTATCACTTCATCAACAAACGACACCTCCGCAACCGGATTCTCTTAGTTACGGATTCAGCTGGGATTTCTATCACCGAACCGAACCTTGTTAAGGATCACATTGTAGCTCATTTCACTGATTTACTTAATGGGAGTTCTATCTCTACTCGACCCGATGCGGTCATGATTCGGGAATATAGGTCGGCCATTGGATGACGATCAAATCCAACTTTTTTCTTGGCAAGTCACGGACTTGGAGATCCATAATACCTTATTCTCTCTAGCACAAGGTAAGGCCCTTGGACCCGATGGCTTCAATGTTGATTTCTTTAAAGCTGCTTGGGAGTTTGTTGGTCCCTCGGTCACTTTGGCTATTGGGACCTTTTTTGAAACCGGCTCTTTATCGAAGGAGATTAACACAACCATTCTCACTTTAGTCCCAAAAATTCCTAGTGCTTTGGCTATGATAGACTTTCGGCCAATAGCTTGCTGCAACACCATTTATAAGTGCATTACTAAGATACTAGTCAATCGGATTGCTATGGTTTTGCCATCTATAATAAGCGCCCCACGTACGGCCTTTGTTAAGGGTAGGAGGATTAGTGATAACATCATGTTAGCCCAAGAGCTCTTTGCTAGATTTCATCATGAGCCCTACCTCCCTAAGTGTACTATTAAAGTGGATTTCCAAAGAGCGTATGATACGATTGATTGGGGTTTTTTAGAGATGGTCTTACATGCCTTTGGCTTCCCGGTAAGCTTCATTAAGCTTGTTATTGTCTGTATTTCTTCACCTAGATTCTCAGTGGCTATAAATGGTGAGCTCCATGGATTCTTTCCAAGTTCTAGAGGAATTAAACGAGGGGATCCTATTTCTCCATACTTATTTACTCTGGTGATGGAAGTATTTTTCGGTATTCTCTACTCTCGGACTCATATTTCGGGTTTTAAGTTCTTTTGGAGGTGCAAACCTACTCGCCTTTCCCACCTTTTCTTCGCCGATGACGTCCTCCTATTTGCCAAGGCGAATGTACCCTCCATTGCTTTGCTCAAGGAAGGCCTTAACCTATTTTCCTTATGGTCGGGACTCGGACCGAATGCCAATAAAAGTGAAGTTTTCCTTTCGGGGGGCCTGCAGGAGGTTCATGCTCACATTCTGCAGATTCTCCGGTTTCAAGTAGGTACCCTCCCTTTCCGATACCTTGGAGTTCCTGTCATTGCATCCGGACTTAGTAAGGCCGATTGCAATGCCCTAGTCATGTCCATCATGGCTAGAGCTCGCTCTTGGTCTCAGAGGTTTCTATCATTTGCTGGTCGTTTACAACTCATAAAATCGGTCTTACATGCGATCCATAGCTATTGGGCTACTGTTTTTACCCTACCTTTGTTGGTATTATTGCGAATCGAGCTTATCTTGAGACAATTCCTTTGGAAGGAACCGAACTTGGGAACAGGAGGGGCTAAGGTCTCTTAGGATGTAATTTGTCTCCCTAAGGAGGAGGGGGGACTAGGTATTCGTAGATTAGTAGATTGCAATAAGGCGATGATGCTCAAGCACATATGGCTCTTATTCACCGACAGAGAATCATTGTGGTGCAAGTGGATCCACTCTACATTACTCAAGCGTAAAAACTTTTGGGTTGTCTCAAAGCCCACCATTTGCTCTTGGTCTTGGAAGAAGATCCCGGACATCCGCTTGGAGGTTCAGCAGAATTTCCTCTGGAAGATTGGGAACGGCCGGTCCATTTCATTCGGGTTTGATTTGTGGCATCCTAGAGGACCGCTTTACAAGCTCTTTTCGGATTGGGATATCTACATCTCCCGCATACCGTGTGACACTTCGGTCCGGGCTTTCTTCCCTTCGAAATGGAGCCATTCTGCTGTGTTATCCTCATTCGCTACTTGGTCCGGACCTCCTCCTACTCTCTCGGATGCGAGGGAAGATTAGTTTATTTGGCAAGGGCATTCTTTAGAAACTTTTTCGGTTTCCTCAGCTTGGGAGTTTTTTAGACCTAAGGGACGGTAAGCCTCGTGGTATCGATTTGTCCGGGATCGTTCTATCTCCCCTAAACATGGATTCCTCCTCTAGATTATTACACTTAACCGGCTCCCGACACAGGTTTTGCTCCTAAATTACAGAAGAATCACAGAAGGTATTTGTGCCTTCTGTCATCTTACACCGGACTCTATTGACCATTTGTTATTTAGCTGCCCCACTAAGCTTCTCTTGCATTATTTTGGGCCACCAAGTGCCATTTATCGTGGCAAAATAGACCTTGGCGAGACTTTATTCCTTGGGCTATGCATTTTTTAGGTGGGCGCTCCTTTCGGCACCGTATAGCTAGGTTCTCTCCGGGTGCGTTATGCCACTTGATTTGGACGGTGAGGAATGACATCCTCTTTAGAAATAAAACTCTTTTTGTGCCGGATCTCATCAAACACCTTCGTAAAGTGGTCGGGGACAAAGCTCTCTCCCTACATCGCATTGAAGACAATATTCGCAATAGGCGGGTGCGGTGTAATTGGGGCATCTTCGAGGCCATCTTTGCGCACCGCTCCGACGTTCCTTAGAACCCGGTTTTCTGCTTTGCTTTTGTTTTCTCCTTGCTGTTTAGTGTTGCTCTCTACTAGTTAGCGCTATTTGGCTGGTTTTCTTTTAGTTCCGGTATGGACTTCGGTTGTGTCCTTTGTTGTTTGCGCTTCACATACATCTTGTATTTTACATTGCCGCTACACCTTTGTACCCCCTAGGACACGCTCAAGTGTCGTAGTGGGTTCGAGGTTTTTGTGTTCAGCTTCATCCTTGTAATTAATGCTTTCGACATATCAATATATACTTACCTTACCCAAAAAAAAAAAAAAAAACTAGTGATTAACCCTCGCAATTACATGACAACCAAAGTCGCCAGGGCTCGAGTAATTCTTAAACGTGATATTAATCACGGATCGATACGCGTAACTCCTAAAAGCCGCCTGTTAGTTTGAGATACGCTGAAATTTCAATTAATCGAGATTGATCGCAAATTAGACTTCAAAATTAGACATCGGACCTTCAGGGGTTCCAATAATTATATTTTGGATGTTACCTCATCCGGAGTATGGTTACTTCGCGGTTCGCCCCGAAGTGTTCAGAAAAATGAAATTAGGATTGGAAATGGGAAAAGACCCATTTACCCTTGGAAAATACCCATCTAGCCATTTTGGTCAAGGGGCATTTTAGTCAAATACCCCCTTAGTGGCCAAAATTTTGACTAGTCAATTGGGAAGCAAATCACCAAATTGTCCTTCTTGCATTTCAAGAGCAAATGAGGTGAATTATTGGCGGACCGCACAAATTTCTCCCTCTCCATTTCAAGATCAATTATTCAACCCAAAATATCTACCAAAAATATCCTAACCTATTATCTTGATTATTTTCATCATCTTCTTCATTATTAAGACAAAATTCTCTCAGTACTCTCTCTCTACCTCACTTGGCCGAACTCCCTCTCTACCGCCACCACCACCGTCGAAACTTCACCAAGCCACCACCGGTCATGCCTTGAACCACCGAAGCTAAGCCGCCACCGTGAGCCACTCGGAGTCGTTGGATTGTCATGAATCAAAGCCAGCCGAGAAGGACCGCCGGAGCCGCCTCTTGGATAAAATTTTTCTCAACATTTCCACAGTAGAATTTGCTCCATTTTTAAGGTAAGTTAGTTTTTAAACCTTGATTAGGTTGCTAGGATGCTAAAGGATGTAGATTTGAGACGGATTGGATGAAAAATTGCTAGGTTTGCTCTTGAAGTACGTCTTGGCCGAAAATTGAGAAGAGAGAGAGAGAGAGAGATTATGTTGCTTGATGTGATGAATTTTCCATGGTTGGAATTGGCTGGCTATGATTGAATCTTGCTTTATGATGCTTTAATTGGATGGCCTAGATTGGATCTTGCTTTATGAAGATTGATCGTACGGCTAGGATTAATTGTGGCTTTACTATGCTTTAATCATGTGGTGGAGATTAAATGTACATTATGACATTTTAATCGTACGACCCCGATAAATTGCTACATTAGCATGATTTAATCACATGGTACGTATTAATCGCACGTTAGTATAATTTAATCGTACGATACATATTAATTGCTACATTAGCATAATTTTAATCGTATGGTGTAGATTGATTATTGCATTAGTATAAATTAATCGTGTGGTTCCAATTGACCAATGGCTTTAGTGTGATTTAATCGGGTGGTCCCGATTAATTAATTATTCAACGTGAGTGAATCACATTGTCCCGATCGAATATTTCTTTAGTATAATTAGATTGAGTGGTCTCAATTGAGTGGACAGGAAAAATTAGAAAGATCGCGTGGTCTCGATCTTTTATTTGAGAAAATTAGTGAGATCATGTGGTTTTGATTTGCTAATCGGGAAGTTTAGCAGGATCGTGTGGTTTAAATTGATTGATCGGGAGGTTTTTATGTGATCGTGTGGTATCGGTCGAGCGATTGAGGGATTATAATTATTATATGGTCTTTGTGAGGAAAAATCAAGCGTGAGTATGGAAATTTTACCACGAACCGTCATTACGCGGGATTTGTATAGATAAGACTATATTTTCCCCCGAGGCGTTATTACGTGGGGTTCTGTTTATTATTTTATTTCGAGGTATTAAATGCGGGATACTAACCTGAGGCGTTATTATGCACGTTCGGACTATATAATGGCTCGAGGTGTTATTACGCGGGTCTATCCATATATATTATAGCCCGATGCGTTAAATGCGGGATTTCGAGTAACGTGGCATTTTTTTTTAAGGTGTAGCAAGTTGGGAGAAAGAACGACGTTTATTCTGGAATTTATTTTGTGGGTTCCATTGACTAAGTGAGAATTTGGTGGAAACTGCTCACCTAGGATGTGTTCGGAGGCACTAGCACCCTAATATAGGATTATGGGCTTTTTTATCGAGATTTATTCTCACCCCGTCATGGGCTGCTCTTTTTCAAACCCTCTACCTCGACCAAGAACGATCCGCTACAGAGATTTTGGATACCACGGGACATGGAGACAGTAGTTATCGAGTATCCAATAGGGGATGATAAGGTTTATTATCAGCATACTACTACCATCCGGGTAGACGTGGGAGGGAATTTTTTGAAACCCTATACATACCTAGCATGGACTTATAGGCATGGGGACATGTTAGTAGGACCGCTAAAGGGCTTCGACATTCCCTACGATGGAATTGGGGAATGGGACCCCACCGAGGTGCCCCTCCCGACGGCATGGTGACGAGCCCAAACATTGGTCTTGGAGACCCGAAGCCGACCTAGAGAATCCGGGGGCTTAAAGAGGATGTAGAGGTAGTAGAGCCGTGTGATGTAGAAACGCCTTCTATGACGGACGACGAGGAAGCTCTAAGGACGTCGTCGGAGGATAATGAAGATGGGGCTTAGGTTAGTCGCCCCTCGACTTTTTGGAAGAATCCTTTTAGGATAGCGACTAGGCTTCCACCACTCGACCCTTTTTGTTGTGGGTGGTCATAGGCTTGTACAGTGGCCTCCGAAGCCTTAGTTTGACTTTTGTAAAGGATATGTGGATATGCATATAAGTTTTTCGTTTACCGTCCCAAGTTATCGTATCGCTGTTTGTTTCTATACAGTGTTTGGTTTTCGCTTCCGCATGTGCTTGTCATTCATATTGAGTTCGGAATTTCGTTGGCCTTGGGATCTTGGAAAACTGTACATAAGCGTAGCCGGTAGGGGATGTTGGCGAGCTCGTAGGGTTCGGGTCGTGACACTCCAGGATCAAATAAAGCATAAGCAGCATGATCACATAAGGAGACCGTACCCGTGATCATGCCGCACGCATTCTTTGCTTCATTGCACACCACCGCATAGACTCTTCCTTGAGTTGGCGGCCTGTTCTGATTATTCTGCGGAGCGGCTTCGATTTGAGGTCTTGCCTGGGGTCGTTGGGGCGGAAATCGAGATCCTATGGCCTTCTCTGGGCAATTTCTTATTTGGTGATCAAACTTGCCACACTTGATGCACGCTCCCGTTCGCTCGGGGCAAGGTCCATTTTCGTGCCTCCTTCCATAAAGTCGGCAGTTCCAATTGGATTGGTATGCCGGTTTCCCATTATTTCTTCTAACGGGAGGGATGAAGCACCGATTTCCCATCAGAGGCCTTTTACCAAACCGGCGGTTGTCCCTAGCCGGCATAAACTGCGATCTAGATGTGACTGCCCTCTCCCTCATATCACGTTCCACCATTTGACCCTGTTGGCAAAAGTTCATCGTAGTCCCTCGGACTTAGAAAAATCAACTAATTACAAAGCTCCTGCCTCAATCCGTCCCGGAACCTTCTCGCTCTGTCCGGAGGATTCTCCACTATCCTTGGTGCATACTTTGGCAGTTTTGAGAATTCAGCCTTAAACCGATCAATATTCATCCGGTTCTGACGGAGTTGCTGAAACTCCAACATCTTCTGCTCTTGAGTAGTCTCGGAGAAATACTTCCCATTGAAGACTTCGGCGAAGACGGTCCACTTCGGAACCGTACCCTTAGGAAAAACTCTTCCTTTGGTGCCCTTCCACCAATCACCGGCAGTATCCCGCAACCGATACCTTGCTAGGGTCACTTTTTCCTCTTCCGTGCACCCCAAAACCTCAAACGCTTTTTCCAAATCCTCTATCCAACAAGGACCAACTTCTGAATCACCTTTCGTAGTGAACTTAGCCGGTTTCAACTTCAAGAACTGTTCTACTAACCGATGCATCTGTCTATTTTCATTGTCATTCCCTTGGTTCACGTTTACTCCATGGACAGCAGCAGCAACGGCTTGGGTAATAACGGCAGCTTGTTCTTGAGTCTGCCTACCCATCGGGTTTCCAATTTCCTCTAGAGCCTTAAGAACTCCATTCACTCTTGATCCTCCCTAACTGTTGTCCTTGAACTAGATGCTCCCTTGGAACCTCCTCTAGAACCTCTACCTCGGTTGTCCATTTTCGCTAATTTTCAAAATACCTGAGTCATTATAATTCCACTAAGGAATTAAAGACCTAAGCCATCTACTCAAGTCTAGTAGTTCCACACTACTTAATACACCAATAAATAGAACGCCAACAACTATTCAACCGTAAAGCTCTAAGTATAGCTTAACAAAATAACATTAAACACTCAGCACGAAGTCAATCAATTATATCAATCATAGGCGCATATTCAAATGCCATGCATAATGCATCTAACCCCAATAAATACTTAGGGTATCTCTATCTAACCATCCCAAAGTCATCGCTTCTTATCACTCCATATCTCATCCAAACTTAGATCGAGCTGATCTTGCTCTGATATCGATGAAATAGGGATGTCATGATCCAAACCCTACGAGCTCGCCAACATCCCACTTGGCCTCAACTTATCGTACGGTTCTCTCGAATCAACAGGCCAACAAAATTCGAATTCAACATGAAAGACAAGCACATGTGGAAGTAAAAACCAACTCCGTACAAAAAAAAATAACAATGCGATAACTTGGGACGAGAAAAGGAAAACTTATATACATATCCACATATCCTTTACAATGGTCAAGCTTGGGGCTTCAGAGGCTACCGTACAAGCTTATAACCACATACAACAAAAAGATCAAGTGGTCGAAGCCTAGCCACTATCCTAAAAGGATACTTCCACATCAGATGGCTCTACTACCTCTACATCCTCTTTAAGCTTCGGATTCTCTAGGTCCGGCTTCGGGTCTTCACGGCCGATGTCTAGGCTCGTCACCACGCCATCAAGAGGTGCAGCCTCGGTGGGGTCCCATTCCCCAACTCTATCGTAAGGAAAGTCGAAGCCCTTTAGCGGTCCTACTAACATGTCCCCATGGCGGTACGTCCATGCCAAATACGTATGGGGTTTCCAAAAATTCCCCACTACATCTACCCGGATGGTAGTAGTATACTGATAGTAAACTTTATCATCCCCTACTGGATACTCGGTAACTACTGTCTCCATGTCCCGCGATATCCCAAATCTCTGTGGCGGATTGTTCATGGACGAGGTGGAGGGTCTGAAAAATAGCAACCCACGACAAGGTGAGAATAAGTATTAGTAAGAAAGTCCTTAATCCTAGATTAGGGCGCTAGCGCCTCCAGACACATCCTAGCTGAACAGTTCTCAACAAATTCTCACTCGACCAATGGATCACACAAATAAATTCCAGAAATACACTTCATTCTTTCTTCCATACTTGCCACGCCTTTAGTAGGGCCACATTACTCGAAAGCTTGCGTTTAACGCATCAGGCTATAATATATATGGACGGACCCGCGTAATAACGTCTCGAGCCATTATATAGTCCGGACCCACGTAATAACGTCTCAGGTCAATATAACCTGCGTAATAATGCCTCAGGTTAGTATCACGTGTTTAACACCTCGGGATAAAATAATAAACAAAACCCCGCATTTAACGCTTCAAGGTAAAATATGGTCTTATAAATATAAACCCCGCGTAATAACGCCTCGGGGTAAAATTTCGCACTTATGCTCGATTATTCATCATAAAGGCCATGTAGTAATAATAATCCCTCGATCGCTCGCTCGATACCACACGATCACATAAAACCTCCCAATTAATCAATTCAAACCACATGATCTCGTTAAACTTCCCGATTAGCGGATCAAGACCACAAGATCTTTCTAATGTTTTCTAATAAGAGATCGAGACCACACAATCCTTCTAATTTTTCTCTTCCACTCAATCGAGACCACTCGATCTAATTATGCTAAAGTAATATTCGATTGGCACCACGTGATTCACTCACGTTGTATAATTAATTAATTGAGACCACCCGATTAAATCACACTAAAGCTATTGGCCAATCGGAATCACACAATTAATTTATGCTAAAGTAATTATTAATCTACACCATACGATTAAAATTATGCTAACGTAGCAATTAATATATACCGTACGATTAAATTATGCTAACGTGCAATTAATACATATCACACGATTAAATCACGCTAACGTAGAAATTAATCGTGACTGTACGATTTAAATGTCATAACGTACCTTTAATCACCACCACATGATTAAAGTATATTAAAGCCACAATTAATCCTAGCCGTACGATCAATCTTCTTAAAGTAAGATCCAATCTAGGCCATCTAATTAAAGCATCATAAAGCAAGATTCAATCATAGCCATCCAATTCCAATCATGGAAAACTATTCACATCAATACCACAAAATTTCTCTCTCTCTCCTCTCTCATTTTCGGCCAAGGTACCATCAAGAGCAACCAAACAAATTTTTCACCAAAACTACTCAATTCTATACTCCATTAGCATCCTAGCTACCTAACCAAGGATTAGAAACTTCCTCACCTTAAAAATGGAGCAAATTCTAAGGTGAAAATGTCAAGAAAATTTTGATCCAACCGGCGGCCGTAGCGGTGCTCTCTCGGCCTGCTTTAATCCACGAAAATCCGGCGACTCCGGGTGGCTCACGGTGGCAGCTTAGCTTTGGTAGTTCAATGGGTAGCCGGCTATGGTTTGGTGAAGTTTAGGCGGTAGTGGTGGCGGTGGTGAGGGAATTCGGCCAAGGTTAGAGAGATAGTAGGGTGAGAGAAAGTTGAGGGCAATTTATGAAGAAGATGATGGAAATATTCATTAGGATATGTTAGGATATTTTTGGTAGATATTTTGATCTTGTATTATTGGTCTTGAAATGAAGAGAGAGAAATTTGTGGGGTCCACCAATAATTCATCTCATTTGCTCTTGAAATGCAAGAAGGGCAATTTAGTAACTTCCTTCACAATTGACTTGGTCAATTTTAGGCCACTGGGGGTAAATGACCGAAATGCCTCTTGACAAAAGTGGAGAAATGGGTATTTTTCAAGGGTAAATGGGTCTTTTCCCATTTCTAGTCCCAATTTCATTTTTTTGAACACTTTGGGGCAAGCTGCGAAGTAACCGTACTCCGGATGAGGCGACGTCCAAAATATAATTATTGGAATCCCTAAAGGTCCGACGTCTAATTTCGAAGTCCGATTTGCGATCAATATCAATTAATTGAAATTTTACCGTATCTCAAATTAATGGGCGGCTTTTAAGAGTTACGCATATCGACCCATGATTAATATCACGTTTAAGAATTACTCGAGCCTTGGCGACTTTGGTTGTCATGTAATTGCGAGGGTCAATCACTAGTCCCAATGGACACAATCAATAGAAAATGATTTAGGGACGTCCGGAACCCGTGCGAGGTCAAAACGGAATCACCCGTGATCCAAGCATAGGGTATCATCCGAATCGTTTCTTAACCGTTCTAAGATCGGCCTGTATTGATTCAAAATATTTCCTCGACAATTTTCATAGCCAAAGAGTCGGTCCAGGATCAAGTTCTTCGGTCCACGTACTTGATTTTTCTAGCTAGCCATTCTCATTTGGTTAGTCTTCTTAAGAGGAATCAATTCTAAATGAGATTTAACTGAAATACATCAATGAGATATTTCATTCATTCAAAGTTTCGAAAGTGAGTCGAAATACAGGATGTCACAATGAGTACTAGTTCTTTATCGTCTCCATCTTCGTAATCAGCATTAGATTTCAAAGCAATAGATTTGTTAACTTTTGAATGTGTTTCTCCATTGATTCTTTCATCCTCGTAAGATTAAAAAGTTCCATGAGTTCATCCATGGATAAAGGTAAGATCCTCTAAGTCTCTCGAATGGAAGTTTTGATGTTATCCCATTCCTTTGAGAGTACCCTCAGAAGTTTGTTCACTCGCATCGGTCCGGACACGAGTTGACTATGATAGGTAAGGTCATTCACTATTTCGGTGAATCTATCAAACATCTCTTTCACCGTTTCATTAGGCTTTATCTTGAAAGCTTAATACTAGCCGATGAGTATGTTGACTTTGGTCTTTTTACTCTATCTATTCCTTCGTACGTTATGTAGAGTTTGTCCCATATTGCTTTTGAAGAGGAACAATCTGCAATGCATTTGTATTCGATGGGAGACAATGCACTACAAAATGAATAAATAGCTTTAGCATCTACTGCATCTCGCTTTGCTAATTTAGTGATAGTTAGACTAGTTGTGGAAGTAATGTTAGTGTTGTTGCCTGCATTTGAACCGCATGAAGTGCTTGTAGATGGATCAACCTCTCTTTGAACGACTTCCCGGATCTGCGTGTCTTGGCATTTGAGATATGCCTTGAATTTATTCTGCCAATCACTATACTTCTTTCCCTCGAAGTAAGATGGTCTATTGTTGCTACCTCCTTCAATCCATGTGGGAGCAAAATTGCTAGCCATAAAGATCGTTGGCTTAGAAGTAATGACTTCAAAAAAATATGAGCACTAGGTTCCGATACCAATTGTTGTGGCTAGCGTTGTCACCTAGAGGGGGTGAAAAGGTGATTTTGAGGATTTTATGAAAATTAATACGGAATGTAAACGAATATACTTAGAGCTTCATTCGGATGATAATAGCTAGTAAGGTTAGAGATATTCTCGGATACAACGCTTTGCACAATTTAACTATCATAATCAGAGAAAGAGAATGTATACAGATGATTTATAGTGGTTCGGCTTTATGCAAGCCTATGTTAACTTTTTCACGCTGGCAATCGATCGGTTGGATTCCACTAGTGAATAGCTCAGAAGTTAAAATTCGATAAATAGACTTCTCATCTAACACTTTTACACTTGTATGTTCTCCTCTAAGTATTACAGTGTAAGATCAAATGTATGTAAAGGATGTGAAACTCTCTTATCTTGGAATTTTAAATTCTGTTCTCTTGTCTCTAATTCTTCATCCTTGAAGTGTCCTTTTATATTCCTCCATCTCTAACTACCCATTGCAAGATCTCCAGAGGATCGCTCTCTAAAACTTCCTCGTTTGGACTAGATTGTATACAAAAGATTTCTTAATCATTGAGGTTGACAAGGGAGAGAATCCCTCTTTGGATCAAATTACCCATACAATTGTGATCCTGAGTTTTCATAGATAGATTACTTCATTAGGTGAGTCATCCTCATCTCCGTTAATCCACGTCCTTGATTGATCTTTATGACTAAGAATCTTCAAGTACGAGTCCAACTTAATCACTTGCCGTTGTGATCATGTAATATATCGATTAAATCATCTTGAACACATCTCTTTACAATCTGGTCGTTGCACATTAAATAATCCTCTCAAAGTTTGAGCATCATTCCAACATTTGAGCTCCCCGCTCAACATCCGAGCTCGATATAGCGCCCGAGTCCCTTAAAACAACGTCCGAGCCTTTTCTACTAGATTCAATCCATACCTATGGATAATTTGCCAAACAAGTATTTCATTGCATTAACTTAGATAAAAAGATCATGGATTGTTTTGTCAACTTCACATCGGATAGAGGTTTTTCTTAACAGTCTAGAGATATTCTTATCACTCAATCCAATCCCATAAAGTCTCAAACATTGAATCATGACAGTAATTGCATCGGCGAACATAGATATATCCATGATCACGAATTCTTTTAACTCTACTATTATGATTCAATATAGTAGTGTGGAAAATGGATAACACCTCAAAATATTACTGTATGGGCCTATCCATAAAATCAAATACGGTCAACTTCCTAATGAGATTTCAGAGCCAAATAGCTCAAGTTGCAACCGAAAAGCATGTTAGAAACTCCATCCGCAATGCAAAGAGTTAATACAGATTTATGGTTCTCACTTTTTCATGATACTTGCACTACCGCTAACATAAAGATGTATTCTATTATCAACTTCATGTCTTTCTAACAGCTGGTAAAGTTTAAATCTAAATACCCTACTAGATACAGGTCCTTAACTTCGTTGCAAATCAACATATAATCTTTTGTTCTCTTTAAGTACCTTAAAACCGTGTTGGTAGTAACCCAATGATGTCCTAAATTAGGCTGATATCTACCTAGAATTCTATTGCAAAAGCAATGTTTAGTCTAATGCAAACTTGAGCACACATAATGCTTCTAAGTGCATTAGCATAAGGTACATTCTTCATTTGGCCTTTCTCGATCCGTATGAGGGCACTACAACATATTCAGTTAATCAGCCTTAATGACAGGAGCAATTCTTGGCTTGTAGTGCTACATGCTGAATCTTTTGAAAATACGATCAACATATGCCCTTTTAAACAAACCCAATACATGGTGTCGCGAACTAAATTTTCAATGCCAAAAAAACTTAGGTTAATGGATTACCGGACTAATTACTTAATTACCCTAGTTCGAACTCTCCCAAGCCCATATCAAATCTCAACTTAGAGTTTGAGGCTTTCACAAAATATATTTAATTTTGGAGTTGCCACTAATCAATTTAAGTGGGAGAATTAAATTACTTCTACGAACTAGAGATTATGAAATTGGGGACTTGGTTACGCTAGGTTTTCTAATGCCCTTTCATTACCGATTCATTGTAATGAAAATCATTTGTCGAGCAACTCGATTAAATTTTAACCTAAGTCACTAAAATAGGTTATCATGTGGGTGCACAATCAATTAAATTAAACAGCGAAAAATCAAGATAATTGCAAGGAACATGCACCAAATAATTATTCTCTCTTTATGATTTTTCTTTCTAAGAGGAAAAAGACTAACCTATATTATGTGACATTCTGAAATCCGACCCTTTCGAAGTAATGAAATGTCATCGATGTATTTCAGTAAATCTCACTCGAAATTGATCACTCTTGAGTTAACTAACCGAAGGGGAATGGCTAAGCGGGAAATGGGTACGTGGACCTAAGAACTTGACCATGGATCGACGCTTTGGCCAAAAGGGTTGTTGAGGGAAGGTTTAGAACTATTATAGGCCGATCCAAGAACGACTAAGGAACAAATTGCTAGCGTTATATAATTGGATCACGGGTGATTCCGTTTAACCACAGTATAATTTGTGAACATTCCTAAACCGTTTCCCGACGATCGCGTCCTTCGGAACTAATGATCGACCCTCGCAATCACATGACAACCAAGGTCGCCATAGCTTGAGTATGATACGAATCATAAGGTCGATACGTGTAACTCCTAAAGAGCCGCCCGTTAGTTTGAGATAAATTGAGTTGCAATCGATTGGGATTAGCCATTAAATTGGACTTCGAACTTGGGCATCGGACTTTTAAGGATCACAATATGAATATTTTGGACGTCGCCTCACCAAAGTTAATTAAGTTTACGGTTCGTCCCAAAATGATTAGAAAAGTGAGATATAGATGGAATTAGAAATTACTCTTTTACCTTTGGATTAGAGCTCATTCCTCAAGTTACATTAAGGGTAAAGTAGTCTTTAGACTTGAGTTGGATTTACAAGATTGCTCCTCTTGTTGTTATTTGCAAGAAGCCAAAAGTTGGAATTATTGATGTGACTCCCTAGACAACTCTCCTTAAAATCCTCAACCACCTAGTCTACTAAGCCCCCTCAAGTCAAAAGCCTAGTCTAAGACAACCCATCACCTCAATCTCTCACTCTTTCCCTTGGCTTTGGGAACAAGCTCTTGAGAAGCAAGAGCCCATTTTCACTCTCCCTCTCCCCTTTCTCACCACCATCTCCTTCTTGTTGCCTTGTTCGTTGGTCACCGGGATGCCTCACCACTACCACCATCGATCACCCTCCTTCGAAAGAGCACCGTGAGCCTTGAACCGCCGTCCGCGAGTCGTTGAGAGCCTGCAAAGTCGAGCCAAAATAGCTGCTGCCCTGCATTGGAACCGTGGACTTGTAGGGTTATTCTAAGGAGTTTCTTGGGT
This sequence comes from Rhodamnia argentea, assembly GCF_020921035.1. Taxonomy (NCBI): domain Eukaryota; kingdom Viridiplantae; phylum Streptophyta; class Magnoliopsida; order Myrtales; family Myrtaceae; genus Rhodamnia; species Rhodamnia argentea. Next base: position 15,876,078 of record NC_063150.1, read on the forward strand.
TGTTTCATGCCCTCAAATCTATTCCAGATCTGGTCGTGAAATCTAGCTGCCCCTTGGTTGGCTTTTCAAGCTTGAATCTAGTGGTAAGTTACTCTTAAACTTAGTCTAGGACTTTAGATTACTAATGGATGGTTTAAAATTGGATTGGTAGGATTTTAGGGTAGTTTTTGTATGAAGAATGTGTGAAACCCGAGAGATCCATAAATCCCGTTTTTCAGCGCGCGTCGAAATTGAAATGGCTCGTTCAAGGTCGTCCGGAGTCCGAATTGAGCCCCGTTTCCTCCCACACGATCGTAAGATCATGAGGAACATGATTCTGAGTTAGATTGCTCAAAAAAGAAATTAGAAAGATGTCAATTTTTCTGAGAGTAGGTCTGGATGTAGAAATCAGTAGGTGGATACCGCCGAGGATGCATGGACGTGGCTAAATTAACTTGTTTTCCCTATATGTGTTTGGTCTTGAGGTGCCCTTGTGGATTGATTACTTATCGTTATTATATTTGGCTATGGTTTGCCAATGTGAATTGAGCATTTGGAATTGACTATCTAAGTACCTTGTATTCGGTCATGAGGGATCGAAATGATCGATTGGTTGAATGGATAAATTGCTCCTAGTATGTTTGACCTTATGATGTGGAACATGAATGAATTGATGTGTTTGGGGCATAGTGGACGAACCATGAGATGTCCTTTGTGATTGTGCAATTCATGTTTGCTCGAACAAGTGCTATGGTTAGTTGGCATGGCTTGTGTTGTTTAGGTCATGATTGACTCGTAATTCAAGTTTGGCTAAGCAAACGAATTGATTATATATATGAGATCACATAATACCCTGAAGTGTGATACGCGGGGAATTGAATTTATCTTGAGGCATTAAACGTGAGATAACGATTTGATGCGTGTTTACGCGAGTCTTAATATTTATAATGACTTGATGCGTGATTACGCGAGTCTTAATGCTTAAAATGGCCTGAAGCGTTATGACGCGAGCACTTGGCAATATGATATCAATGATTGGTATGTAATTGAGATATACAATAGGAAACACCCTTTATGATCTTGTGATTTGTGAAATGTCCAAGTACGAAACTCGACCTTAAAACCGTAAAGCATGACTTGAATTGCGAACTTCTAACTTATGATTGTAGTGTGCTTTTGTCATTTTCCTTGCTGAGCAATTGTCCCTTAAAGTAGAATTACCTGTTTTAGGAATTTTTCGGAGGTACTACTGGCCTGGTCTAGGTTTAGGAATAACTTGTTGAGATTTATTCTCATCCCGTCATGGGATAACAATTTTCGGGTCCCAAATGATGAAGTCCCATGATCGCCATGGATTGGCTTTTGAAGATGCCCTTTTGAAGTAGATGAACCGTTAACCTTACCTGATCGTACTTCTTTTTGTAGTCTTAGAGAGCTGCTTTTATATTTGGGGTTGTGTTCGCCCATATAGCTCTATGAGGTTAAACTTCATCTACCTTGTTTTATTAAAAGAAGTTGTATTTCGAGAATTATCAAGTAGTAACTTTTGAAGTCAATTTGACGTTTTTAAGAAATGTATGGAGTAAGTTTTAAATCTCTCTTTTACATCCTGAGTCATTGTATTTAATTATGTTGTACGGAGTGTAGTTCTCGCTTCCGCATGTGCTTATCATTTCATGGTTAAGTTCGTTGCCGTTAGATCCCAGGGAAGTTGATAAACTTACGGCCCGTGTGGGGTGTTGGTGTTGACACCCGATTTTTAATCAGTTTTCCTTTAGTTTTATTTTCTAAAAATTCTCAAAAATTCACAAAAAATCAACATTGGAAGCCTTGGCCAAGCTTAAGGAACCAATTTGGAACAAAAAATAATTTTTCATATTTTTCACATTTTTTAATATTTTCAAAAAATAGGAAAATATTAGAAAATTCATAAAAAATACTTTTCGAGGTCACAAAAATACACAAAAATGTCCAATATTTTTCTATTAATTCTTTTTTCATATTGACCTCAAGAAAAATAAAAAATTAAACTCAATTTTAGGTGTTCCTTTATAATACCTAAAGTTGAATTTGCACAAAAATACCAATTGAGTCTTTTTATTTGCAATTTTTGCACATTTTAGATCTAGACATTCAATTGCAATCCCTTTGAACTTCAATTTGATCAATTGCACCCTCAATTGCACGAATTGCACGAATTGGGTAAGAATCCCCAAAATGTTTGCAATTTAGTCCCTAGGATTGGCAATTTTTGAAATTATTCATAGCCTAGGGACTATCATGGTAAAATTGGACCGTCCCCCTAGGTTTTTATACTTTCCGAATTGATTGGCGGGGTTGATTTGGTCCAATTTGATCATTAGGGTACTCAATTGAACTTTTCCCCAATTTGCCAATTTAGAAAAATTTGGGGCTTTTGTATAAATTGATAAAAACTTCTGGGCAAAATCACATTTTTACAAAGAATTCAGGCCCCTAAGTCCAATTTTGAAGTTTAATTGTGAAAATTCCCCACCAATTTTGTTTAATTTTGAAAATGGTGCAAAGTTCATCTGTTCGAACCTGGTTCGGACCGGCCGACTCACGGGTCGGACCGGTCGAACCGGTCCGTAACAGTGCATCATCTTCCTCGTAACGCCCGTGCATATGAACAGTACTTGGGGTGATTTGGATGATCAAATTGACAGGCCAATTGGTGATAATCGGAGCAATTAACTTAAGCGTTTTGTTCCCCAGGTCAATATGCATCGATTGAGCCCAACATCAAGATCAATGGCCGACGGAGAAGCTCCGGTGAGCCGGTCAAAGTCACGGCCGCTTGGAAAAGTCAACGTGTGCAAACTAGAGCTCAATTCGTGCGCATTTTGGTTCGACGGCGGGCCAAACGAACGTGGACAGAGTTCTAACTAACTCCGTCACCGTCCGGCGACCTAAAATCACGTGGGCGCACGTGACAACCTCTCGGCCAGCTCACACCCCACGCACCAAAATTCAAAAACGAGTATAAAAGGTTGAGAAGGTTCGAGAGCGAGGGGGAGGCTCATTGTGTTCGCGAGACTAAACAGAATAGAGAGAGGGAGAGAGAGAAAGCTAGAGAGAGGAGGTCCCGCGGTCGCCATTGCCGCCCGTCGGAGCTTGAGTTGCAGGTTCTTCGCCCGGCCAATCCAGGCTAAATCGAGGCACCGGACCACTACCAGAAGCTCGCCGAAGGTAAGGAGAAGCAATCGCACTAGATCGATCGACTTCGGACGTCCAAAATAGGTGAGTCGAACTTCCAACTCCTCCACTATGCATCAATGGCATTGCACCGATTCACGCACAATCCTTGCAATTTTTGTGTGCGTTTTTGTTCTTGTACATTGCTGACCATGATCGCACCTTCTTTCTGCATCGACTTCGCCCGAGTCACTTGAATCGAGCCTTCCACATATCGCGATCCGGCCAAACACCGGCCAGGTCTTTCTAGCCTCTGCGAGCTCGATCAGAGCTCGAGGTAAGTCTTCTTAACACCTCGTGATGCTTATGTATGAATGAATTGAGTTGAAATGCTCTCTGTTGCTTGATCGAACTCTGCAACTATGTGACTGTGCGAGCTCGATTAGTGATGATTTTGTGGATAAAATCGTGTGATTTTTGATTATGTTGATCTACGAAGTGAGGTAAGTAGATTAGGTTTGGTTCGGCGTCATTCCGGCGAGATCTCGCCGTTAGATCTCGCCGGAACGTTCTCGGCCGTCCGTTCTGGTATCGTCGCAGTGAAGGAGATGAAGGTGACGTGGCGGTCAACCTATCAAAATGCTTAGGTGGCGAGAGAAGATTGGTCCAGCTCATGTCCAAGTCAACTCGGCCGTTGGCGCGAGCAAGCCGACTCGGACTCGATCCGACGGCCATGATAATTAGATGAGTTTGATTTAGGGCCGTCGGATCTGCATTTTCATATTTCTAGATATTAGGTTATTAGGTAGAAAATAGAAATAATCAAAAGCAACGCCGTTTTAGGCTTAATTAGGAACAAACGGCTCGGATTTAGTCTCACAGTTAATCGTGACCGTTCAAAGTCTTAACCGGTGCGGCGTCGTTTCATGCGTTAAGTCCCATGCGTCGTCGTTTTAGGCATGAATTGGGATGGACGGCTCAGATTAGCTTTAGGATTGAATCGTGGCCGTCTGTTCGTTTAATGAGGCGACATCGTTTAGTTCATAGGTCTCAAGCGTCGTCGTTTTGTGTGCAGAGAGGAGTGAACGGCTCGATTGAGCCCCGCGATTTAATCGTGGCTGTCCGTGTATTAGATCGATGCGGCACCGTTTTGTTTAGCGGACGATCGACGGTTGAGATTGAGTTTAAGATCGATCTTGGCCGTCCGTTTATTTTCTATATATCCGGGATATTAGAAAATTAGATTTAGAAAATCCAAAAAATATAGAAATATATAGAAAATAGATGCGGTGCCGTTTTTGTGTAGAATGGGTCTCGAGCCGGTCTTGATCGGTTTGACCCAATCCGGATTATTAATAAAAAATGAATAAAAAATGAATAAAAATGTCCAAAAATCCAAAAAAATTGTAAAAATACTTAGAAAATTCACAAAAATTCCCTGATTTTTCCAAAAAAAATTCTAAAAATTTCTAGATTTATTCGGGACTCTTATAGTCTGGATCCAAAATTTTGAGACTTCGAGGGTCGATCTATGTCGATCCGGAAAATTCCCAACCTTTTTAGAAAATAAATAAAAAAATCCAAAAAAATTAGAAAAATTAGAAAAATTCAAGAAAATCACGGAAAATAGGAAATGCCCACATTCAATCGGCCCGATCCCAATTTTGTGATTTTCGGGTCCCGAACCCCCAAAAAATGACCATTCTACCCTTCTGGGCCTTCCATCCCAAATTTTCCCGAACCACCCCGAAACCCAAAGTTGATATTTTTGTGGGTCGATAGGGCCATGTTAGACTCGTTCACTTGATTGATTGTCCGAATTGATCGTGATTACTTTGATTGCTCATTAATTTCCCGATTGTGATTGTTAGGATAGAAAAATCTCGTCTACATGATATCTTAGTTCGTTAGAACCTACCTCACCAAAAATTTCATCTGCATGAATTCTTAAGTTAGAAAATCACTCAACATCGGTAACCGAAAGGGCGTCAATGCAAATCTTGGCGTAACCAAGTCCTCGGACCCAAATTTATGGTTCTTGTAGAACCGAACGGTTTCTCCCGATCGCTCGGTAGGGTTTTCCGATCATACCCTCCAATAAATTTATCGGTAGCGACTCCAAAATACATGTACACTATGCACATGCTACCCGACCACACTAAGGTCGATATTCGATAAAAAAATTTCTCCGACATCGCGATTCGAGTAATGGGTTTTGGGAGAAACCTGCGATCCTAAAAATCCCGCCGATAACCGGGGTTATTTAAAAAAAGGGATCGGCTTGTTAACCTCACTTGCCCCACGTGCGTATCGAACGGATGGAAAGGAAGGAGGGTCGCGACCGATCGGTGACTCCGCTGGGGATTTATGGTTGCTAAACCATTAAGAAGACTTAAGCCGATAAAAATGTTGAGTGTTTTCTAACCTCATTTTTTGCGGATGCTCTTGAAGGTGAGGTACGTCCACTATCAAAAGTGTTAAATATTCATGCAGATTGGAGTTATAAGGGGTGGCGTCTATGCTAACCTTTTTAATGCGGATATGGTGTTTCGGGTTGTGTGTTTATTTATGCACATATTGAAGCGGTGTTTTGAATATGAACTGTTGTGTATGTCTTTCATATTTTAAGCATCACGACACCGCACACACAAGTGCCTATACCCAAGCCGCGAAATCACCCTTATAGGTCACCATAGATAGCGATTGGTATGCGAAGCTCTTGTGTTTGATTGTACTTGGGTTAACCATATTTGATCCCGCTCGCTATACGAGATTGATGATCCTACCCACTTGTTGTTTGATTGCGCTTGTGGGCGGCTCATCGATTCGTATAGCGGGAACATTTTTAGGTCCATACCCGAGCCTTTTTTATTTCTTTAGAGTTGATCCTCACTTGTCTCATGCGCATGTGAAGTGGACGGTTGGTATACCTAAAACCAAAAACCCAAAAAAAGAGTAACATCGGTTGGTAAGGCCTTTTACCCTCTTTATTTTGAACTTGTAAATTTAAGTTTTGTATATCATGCATTTTCACGACATATCATCACAATTTGTAAGATCGTTTAAGTGATCGGGGTTCAAGGTCAATTTTCCTTTTTAGGATAGATGGCGCCTCGAAGTCATATTGATATCCCCGATGTACTCACATGGGAGCGGAGGACCATTCGAAGCAAGGACCGAGTGCCCGCTACTTTTCAAGTCTTTGGATTTGTCCATGGACGGGAGCTCAATGGACGGAACCGCACTCATAGCGAGAATTGCGATTATACTCGTTGTGGACAACATTTGAAACTCAAGCGTGAAAAAGAGAGAATTTGGAAGCTATACATGAAATTGGCGAAGAAGCCTCGTGCAACCAAGACGTCCCCAAAACATTCCCCGATTAAGAAGAAGGAAGTCATCACCATATCCTCCGATGATGAAGAAGATGTCAAGCTTCCCGAGATAGTGGAGATCTTATCGGATGAGGACCCCATTTCGATTGCCTAGTTTAGTACGACTTTGGGGCATTTCTAGGGTACATTACATTTTGAGTCGATTATGTGTGTCCTATTCACATGTATTGATTGAATATTTTTAGATGCTTTCATATCTCATCTCTATGGGTTTTATTGTATTAAATTTGTGAATTTCGTGGGTTGTCAAATTTGGAGTTGTAAGAGCGACTTTCTATCCCGATTACACTTAAACGATCCTAATCAATTACATGCCATCTTTGGGTGAGATTTGGTCCATAACTACCCTATTTAGCTTATTTAGGTCAAATGGGTGTAGTTGACCCTCATGTTACCAAAAGATGACATGGAATTTGGTTAGTGCATTTGCATCACATTTCATACATATTCATGTTAAATCCGTGGTAATTGACTTTAGGATCATCATTTTGCATTTTTAGATCATGGGGAATGGAGATATCAAAGTCATCCCGGTACCGCGCAAGGAGCTCTCTCTATGGTGGGATCGCCTCAACATAATCAACAAAGCATACGTTGAAGGGCGTTTGGGACGATTGGTCGACTTGATCAAAGTTGAATATCAACCGGCCCTCATTCAAGCGTTAGCAAAGGCATGGGATATGCGCACGATGACATTTAATTTCCAAGGTTTTGAATTGACCCCTACGCTTGAGGAGTATACCGCTATTATTGGGGCTAAGTTTGACGACCATATAGCTCAACCCCTTTTAACATGGATTCTACTCGTTCTCTATCAAGCTTTCTTCGTCTCAAAACCTTTGAAATAGAGAAAGTCTATAAGTATAATTCCGGCAAATTTACATTCTCATTCCTTTTTGACAACTATTCCTCTCTACCCACCGAAACCGGTCATAAATCGGGAAAGATGTTCATTTTAGCCTTCTTTGCATTCGTCCTATTCCCAACCTCTAGAACCACTTTTGACCCTTCTATAGTCCATATAGCCGGACAAGCATGTTGTCGTTGGAATTATTCATACATGATTTTAGCTGAGACCTTTCTCTCCCTAAACCATTCCAAAACTTCCAAAAAGACCGTTTTCCAAGCATCTAATGGATTACTCCACATGTGGTTCACATCTCATATAAAAACTTTCCAACTCCGAGTGGGGTGTTATGAGATCAATGAGCACATTCACCCTCTTAAATCTTTCCTCAAGTGTCAATCCTTCGAACCCAAACACTCGTTTAAAAAATAGGTTGAGCTATTAGATAATTTGAAGCATGAGCATATTAGATGGCGTTTAACTTGGCCTAAGATCGTCGAGACTCGCATCATTGGCATTGAAGATAGCCCTATCCCCTTATTGGGATGTACTGGCGCCATTGCGTATTATCCCATTTGTGTGGTAAGGCAATTTGGAGTTTTACAAGAAGTGCCACCGGATGTCTGTCCCGGGATTTTCTCATTTGACATGACAAGGGGAAAGCTCACTAAAGAGGCGAAGAAGCTATATCGAGCCCGAATCAAGCTTATACTTCACGCTTTGAAGAACTCCCCGCTGCAACAAGTTGAATGGCCGGATTATTTAGATGACGAGATGAACATTCATAGAGCCTCTAAGGAATACATTCAGAAGTTTAAGGAGTATCGCCAATCAATAGTTGAGCCATACATACCCGAGTGCGTATCTCCTCGCATCGAAGAGGTAGAGTCTTACGAGCCCGAGTACATAGTACCATATGTCCCGGGAGTGAAGCCGTACATTTCCAAAGATCCGGAGAAGTGGATGTCTAAAGAGGGAGAAGACCCATACCCGTGGGATTCCAATGGATCAGAAGAGCAAGAAGAGTGGAAGCGTCCTCGACTTGGATAGATCTGTTCCCCATTTAGATTTTACATACTTGTTATCTTTTAAATACTTTTGAACAATTTGGTTTGTAATAAATGCATATTATTCCTTTTATGAGCATTTCATGCATATATATAGAAAATTCAATTACCACGGATCAACGTCTCCAAATCCTTTAATGTTCTCAATACCGATTCGATGTTCTAAAAAATAGGTGAGTGATAAACACGAGGACTCGTAGCAAGATGCGTCAATTGAGAATGGAGCAAGAAGAACTCGCACCTCGTGTGGGTAACTTGGAGAACCAAATGAATTTGATCGCCACCATGGTTGCAGAGATGAAGGCGATGCCGATCGCTAGTCAGGGGAAATACCCTGTTGATTCTAATACTCAAGCCCCTTCGGGCTCGTCTGATGGAACAAACGCTAATCCGACACCTGTTGTAAATCCCACTTTGAATCGGGAACGATCACCTAAGGATCCTCTAGTGGTAATAGATCTGGAAAAGAAGGAGAAGCAAGTCCTCAAAATGGAGGAGGAAATTAAAAAGCTCGCTAAGATCGAAGAATGCCCGGCAAGTCGTGGGTATGAACTCTCGAGGTTTGATAAGGTCGAGCCATTTGAAAAGATTGAGGTTCCTGCCGATTATAAGGAACCAGGTTTTGTGAGGAAATATAATGGGACCGGGTGTCCTAAAGCGCATCTCAAGTATTATCTGCGCCGAATGTCTCGATTCTCGGATAATATCCCACTACTAGTTAATACCTTCCAGGAAAGCCTATCTGGGGCAACCCTGGCGTGGTTCATTGAGTTGGAGCCGGAGAAGCTTGCCAATTGGGACAAGCGGGCAGACGAGTTCCTTCGGCAATACAAGTTTAACACCCCGACTACCCTTACTAGAGAGGACCTTCTGAGAACCGTAAAAGGAAAGAATGAGGCCGTTCGCGCCTACGCTCGGAGATGGAGAGCATTGGGCGTGCAGGTAAAACCGCCCGTCCTTGAAGAAAAACCGATAGACCTCTTTCTCAAGGCGTTGCCTTTTGAATACTTCGACAAGCTGAACACCTCGGGGTGTCAGATGTTTGCGCACCTCATCAAGGTGGCAGAACGTCATGAATGGGCACTAAGGGAAAAGAAAATACCCGAAGCACCTTTCGGACGCCAATACCCTTTGAGAAGAGACAATAGGGAGCAAACTGGAGAAGTGGCCTTTGTCCCTAACCCGCCTAAACCCAAAAATTTCTCATCTTCTATCCCTACCCAAGGAACACCCTCCTAGACTACTTCCAAACCACCGGAACCTAGAAGAAGGAACCATCATGTTTTCACTCCATTACCCCGACCCTTATCCAAACTACTACCCATGTTGTTGGAGAATCGACTAGTTGTAAAAGAGCCACCTAGAGCTCATCCTCTAAGATTTCCCGGGTTTGATGAAACCCGGACATGTGTATACCATATGGGAGAAAGGGGGCACAACGTGGACAACTGTCTCGCTCTCAAGTTCAAGGTACAAGCATTGATCGATGGAAAAGTCCTAGAGTTTGATAAAGATGAACCGAATGTGCAAAAAAACCCACTACCGGAACATCGCGAGGTGAATGCGATTTTTGAATATGAAGAGGAAAATACTCTGGAGTTCATAATGGATATGCGTAAAATGCAAGACATCCTGGCATTGGCATCACAATACCCGGAAGGAGAGAGTATTTCCCGAGAGCAAAAGGAGGCGTATTTGGAAAAGTTAATCAATCTGGGCGTTATAGGAAGAATGGAAGACGTCACTTTTAAAGGAACGTATGTGGCTGTGGACATAGTGTCCGCGGAATTCATGATGAAAGCTACGAGGGGAGGTGTCTGGAAAATACCCTCGGGATATTTGATGAACATCAAGGACGATAAGGAAATCGAGGAGATAGACGAGTATGAACTCCACCTTGAAAAGGCCCGCCGTGGTGATAGAAGGTTTATGCAGAAAGCCCTTGAAAGAGGCGAGATAGTGGATAACCTTGGAGAGGATATCGGCGGTTATAACTTCAAAGTTCTGTATTCGGCGCCCCCGAGCTTTTTCGTTGATTCTGGAGATATAGTTCCCGACGGTTGGGGTGACATGGATGATCCTTAAAGCGAAGAGTTCGTCAGAACAATTGATGAAGCTAAGAATCAAACAATTCCTCAAGATGAGCAAGGAAATCAAGAGGTCGATACGCGGGTTTCTAATCTGGAGACGCATATACGTCATTTGACAACCATGGTGGCAGAGTTATCTCGGTTGGTGACTAAGAATAACGCCACCATTGTAGAGGAGAATATGCAAATTCGGGAGATACGGCGGGCCATGGAGACGCAAAATCGAAAGATCGCTCTACCGCAAGAGCAAGGTGATGACGTGTCAAGGAAAATGGATGAGTTGAAAGAGCTGATTACGCCACTCACTCAAGCAAGAAATGTTCCGCCCCAAGGCGTGAACCCGAGAGTGACCTTCCGCACGAAGTATAATGGCGCTAAGTGTCCTCCGGCACATATTTCGTATTATCTCCGCCAAATGGTTAGCCATCATGAAGATGACGAAATGCTAATCCGGAATTTCGGACATAGCTTGACGGGCCTCGCATTGGCATGGTTCCAATCGATCGATCCGGAGTGGGTCCCAAGCTGGAAGAATCTATCAGAGCACTTTATATGGCACTTTGAAGCTGGGATCATAGGGTACTTTACTAAAGCTAATTTGTTGAACATTAGAAAAGGGGAAGATGAGAGTTTTGAACTCTTCACTAGGAGATGGAAGAAACATGCTGCAATGGTGCAACCGCCACTATCAGAAAGGGAGATGCTGGAGTTTGTGCTCAAGTTACTTCCGGTGGAATATTTTGATCGCATGTATGCGTACACGTATTCTTCATTCCAACATCCGGTGGAGATTGGCATGAGGATTGAGGGAATTATCTTGAGAGTTAGAAGGGAAAGGCAAAGGCGTCTGGATGAAGAAAATGCCACGCCGGTGAAGGCCATATCCGAACATAACCCCGATGATGTCCATGAAGATGAGATGATCGGGATGGTAGATACCCCGATCCGTTTCGTGATCGATTTGAACAAAGTAGATAATTGGGAAGCTCAAGCTTCTAACTCGGAAAAATCGTCAACGTCCGAATCACCTCGGGAGGAGATTAGACCGGTGAAGATTAAATTGCCCCTTGTGGAAGAGTATAACTCGAGGGCGCTTCATCGGGACTATGGAACGGGCGAGATTGATGCCATAATGAGATCGGGAAGATGTTATCCACCAAGAGAGGCGGATTTTGAAAAGAAAGTCCCAACTGCGGAAGAAGTTGAGAAGTTGCAATCGGTCGTGAAAACCGGTGAATATGAGGTCGTCGACCAATTGCGGAAAATGCTCGCACTGATTTCCTTATTGGATCTCTTCAAGAATTCTGAAAAGTACAAGAATGCCCTCCCGAAGGTACTTGATGAGGTCCATGTGCCAGAGACCATTAACGAAGTTCAACTAGGGGATTTCGTGGGTGCTATCCTTTTGAAAGACCAGATATCCTTTTCGGATGAAGATTTCCCGAAGGAAGGACGTGTGCACAATAAAGCCCTTTATATCGCCGTGAGGTGCCACGGAAAGGAGGTGCCCCATGTACTAATCGACAATGGCTCGGCCTTTAATCTTTGTCCTTTGAGCACTTTGAGAAGCTTGGGGATAAACGAAGATTTCGTCAAGACATCCAAGGCCACCATCCGATCATTTGACGAAGTCTCAAAGAATGTAGTGGGAGAAATTGAACTGGATATCTCAATTGGACCGGTGACGTTCTCTGTACCGTTTCAAGTGCTAGATATCCCTAGTGCCTTCACATTGCTTCTTGGAAGACCGTGGATTCACGTGGCCGGGGCGATACCTTCCTCCCCGCATCAGAAAGTAAAATTTGTAGTCAAGGGTCGGTTGATCACCATCCATGGCGAGACGGGGCATCGCGCTTCGTTAAAAGGGATGGTCCCATACATCGAACCTTCAATGGAGGAAGAGTTGAGTTATCATACTTTGACATCGTATCTGTCATGCATGTATCGACATATACAAAAATAGCTACACCGGAGCTTTCAAAACCCGCAACTATGGCGGGAAAAGTGCTACTCTCAAATGGTTTTATTCCGGGTGCCGGATTAGGGAAGTACGGTCGGGGGATCCGTAACCCTTTGAATCTGAGCTCTGATGACCATAAGGTAGGTCCGGGCTATAAAGAGATAGTAATGCACAACACGGGTCGAGGCCGAGGTCGAAACAAGTGTTATGGAGACCGTTGACGCCGTGGACACCAAGGTGGCCGTTTTATAGGCACCGATGCGTGGAAAGCTAGATGGAAGATGTTCCTAAACCCCTTATTTGAAGTGTTCTCTAAAGGAGGCAAATGGCTGGAAGATGAAAACATTTCCGAAGATGCAGAGCCGGACCTGTTCAACCCGTTCATGGATAATCGGGTGCACGTGATAATCGGATGCACCTTTTAATGCATTTTGATTACTGCACTTGTTTTCAAAGATTTTCGCTGTTTTAGCACCCTTTGGGTCTCATACTGTGATCCAAGAAGTGCAATATTGTATTACCTTTAGTTGCATCTATTAATGAAAACCATCTCAAGTTTTATTACGGACATGTGGAACAACGGATTGGTCCGATGATGACAATTGCTTATACTGTGAGACTTGAGGCCCGATCCACCATGTGATCTTAAATTTTAAATGGCTTTTTGAGAACAAGGATGTCTGAAAAATTGTGGACTAGTTCTCTTTTCTTTTTCTTTTTCTTCAAAAAATCGAATTCGAAAAATGTTTTAATCATGCATTCTTTAATTTTGTCATCTTTGAATACTAACCTTTCATGATGCATTTCGGGCATGTTATTCTACCCATGCATAACGGGTTAATATGTGACTCAGATCAGCTCAATGATTATGCATATGAAATTGATATAGAAGAGGCTGATGTGAGTGATATCAAGAGAGAATGGGATTGTTTTGAAGAGTCCAAGCCACCTATCTCCGAAGAACCTATCACTATTAATCTGGGAGACTCTACTTGCGTCAAAGAAGTGAAAGTGGGAGGACATTTATCTGCAAGAGATGTTTTAAGAATGACAGCATTGCTCAAGGAATACCAAGATATCTTTGCCTGGTTATATGCTGACATGCCAGGTTTAGACCGTGAAATAGTGGAGCATGCTCTGCCCACAAATCCTGCTTGCACACTAGTTAATCAGCTATCTAGAAGAATGAACCCCGAACCGCGAGATAAGATTAAGGAGGAGGTGATGAAGCTCCTTAAAGTTGGATTTATCGAGGCTGTCCCATACGCCGATTGGGTCGCTAACATCGTGCCGGTTAAGAAGAAAGACGGAAGAATTAGAATATACGTGGATTATCGGGACTTGAACAAAGCTAGTCCAAAAGATGATTTTCCCCTACCGCACATCGATGTGCTCGTCGATAGCACCGCGGGTTTTGAGTTATTTTCCTTTATGGATGGGTTCTCAAGATATAACCAGATCATGTTGAAAGAAGAAGATAAGAACAAGACCTCATTCACTACACAATGGGGGATCTTTCGTTATAAAGTCATGCCCTTCGGACTGAAAAACGCAGGGGCAACGTATCAAAGGGCTATGGTAACCCTTTTTCATGACATGATACACAAGGAGATGGAGGTTTATGTGGATGATATGATCACCAAATCCAGACCTAAAGAAGACCATGTTCAAGTGCTGAGGAAGTTATTTGATCGATTGAGAAAGTATAAGCTCAAGTTGAACCCCGCGAAATGCGTATTTGGCACTAGATCCGGAAAACCGCTTGGATTTGTCGTAAGTAGTCATGGTATCGAGATCGACCCCTCCAAGATCAAACCTATATGGGAAATAGGGACTCCTTCCACTATTAAAGAGGTGAGGGGTCTACTTGGAAGATTGAATTATATATCCAGATTCATATCGCATTTGTCAGAAACAAATAAACCCTTTTTCAAGCTTCTGAAGAAAGGCGCAAATGTGAAATGGGATTCGGAGTGTCAACAAGCGTTTGAGAAGATCAAAGAATATTTGGTACAACCTCCAGTCTTGGTACCTCCTATCCCTAACGTTCCTTTAACTCTATATCTAACAGTTCATGATGAGTCCTTGGGAGCTTTATTAGCCCAAACTAACCCCAAGGATCGAAAGGAATGGGCTATCTATTATCCGAGCAAAAAGTTCACAACATCAAAAGCCAAGTACTCGTCCGTGGAAAAGACTTGCGTAGCACCGGTTTGGGTTCTCCATAGATTGAAGCAGTATACCCTACCCTATCATATCCAACTGGTTACCGAAAATGACCTCATCAAATATCTCCTGGAAAAACCAGCGTTATTAGGAAAGATGGCCAAATGGCAAGTGCTTCTTTCAGAATTCGACATCAGAACCTCTCCCCAAAAATCCGTCAAGGGAAGAGCAATTGCTGATATGCTAGCTGAAAATCCTCCTAAAGACGTTTTAGAGCAAAACAAAGGAGGTCAAATTTTGAACATATCTGAAGACAAGTGGACTATGTACTTTGACGGCACTGTAAATCTCACTGGATCGTGCACCTGGGCAGTTCTGATATCCCCCGAAGATCAACATTATCCAGTTTCAGCCAAGTTGGTATTTCCTTGCACCAACAACATTTTTGAATATGAAGCCTGCATCCTTGGATTACAATTGGCCATTTCATTAAAGGTGAAGAAGCTGTTGGTATATGGAGATTCCATGTTAATCATCTTACAAACCCAATGAGAGTGGAAGACAAAGGATCCCAAGCTTATCCCTTATCATAAATTCCTTGAAGAGCCGATCCAACATTTTGAGGAGATCACTTTCGAATATTTACCGAGAACTCAAAATCACTTTGCTTGATGCTCGGCCACACTATCGCCCATGTTACAAGTGCAAGATGGCTTTGAAATAGAGCCCTTAAGGATTGACATCCTTGATCAACCTGCATACTGTATGGTCATTGAAGAAGAACCCGATGAAGAACCATGGTATCATGACATCAAAAATTACTCGTTGAAGGGCGAATTCCCGCAAGACAGTCAACCGGAAGATAAGAAGTACATTAGCAAGATGGCTTCTAAATTCTTCCTCGGTGGACAGATCCTATACAAGAAATCCTTTGATTCGGTCCTATTGAGATGTGTGAATGCCAAAGAAGCGAATCTCATTATGAAAGAGATCCATGAAGGGGAATGTGGACCGCATATGAATGGTCACCTTCTCGTAAAGAAGATCATGAGACTCGGGTATTCTTGGATGACTATCGAGTCGAACCGCAATCAACATGTTATATCCTGTTATCAATGCCAAGTATATGGCGACAAGATAAATGCGCCGCTAACCGAGCTACATCGGATGTCAGAACCATGGCCATTTTCTATGTGGGGAATTGATATGATTGGCCATATTAACCCAAAGGCCTCCAACGGATATCGTTTTATTCTGGTGGCTAGTGATTACTTCACCAAGTGGATTGAAGCCAGCTCATATGCCAACGTCATTGCAAACAACGTGGCTAAATTCATCAAACGAGATATCATATCAAGATATGGAGTTCCAAGAGCCATCATTACCGACAATGGCTCTAATATGAACAACAAGGTAGTCGATCGCTTATTGGATCAATTTAAGATACGACACCTTAATTCCTCACCTTACCGCTCACAAATGAATGGAGCTGTGGAAGCGGCAAACAAGAACATCAAGAAGATATCGGCCAAAACCGCTGAGAATATCGAGATCGGCATGAAAGATTACCATATGCTCTCATGGCTTATCGAACTTCGATTCGTACCTCAACTGGGGCAACTCCCTACTCTTTGGTATACGGTATGGAAGCGGTCCTACCAAGAGAGGTGGAAATCCCCTCTTTAAGGATCCTGTCTCGGGTAGAACTTACGGAGGATGAGTAGAACCGGCAGAGGCACGAACAGTTGAATTTGATTGATGAAAAATGATTGAAGGCTATCTGCTATGGTCAAAGCTACTAGAAGAAAGTAGCCAAGGCTTTTAACAAGAAAGTCAAGCCCGGAAATTTTGAAGCGGGGATGCTGATTGTGAAGAAAATGCTCCCAAATGCCCAACATCCAGGAGGCAAATTTATGCCAAATTATGAAGGCCCCTACGTGATTCAGAAGGTCTTATCCGGGGGAGCTCTTATACTTGTAAACATGGATGGAGAAGAGTTAGCAAGCCCAGTAAATGCAGACGCCGTGAAGAGATATTATCCCTGAAATAAAATCAAGCTTCAAAGCGATTGATGAGCGATCTCGAGTCACATAAAATTTTACATTCGCATGACACTTGCATACACGCATTTGCATATGTTTGTATTTTGCGGGTGAACCGGAGTCATGAAGAATCCTGCAAAGCAATGGATCAAACAAGGAAGTCACTTTCGGGATTTGAAATTTTGAACGTCTTTAATCGATTGTTTCCTTTTGTTTATGCAGGAAACAGGAATCAAAATCCGAATGAGATAGGAAGAAGTCGCTCCGGGATTTGAAATTTTGAACATCTTTAATCGATTGTTTCCTTTTGTTTATGCAGGCAATAGGAATCAATATCCGAAGGAGATAGGAAGAAGTCGCTTCTGGATTTGGAATTTTGAACATCTTTAACTGATTGTTTCCTTTTGTTTATGCAGGCAATGAGAATCAACATCCGAAAAATACAGGAGGAAGTCGCTTCGGGATTTGAAATTTTGAATGTCTTTGAACTAATTGTTTCCTTTATTTTTACGTAAGCAGAAGCCAACATTTGAAGAAGACAGGTTTGAGGTCCTCCTCTTTTATGAAGTATGTTCATGCACTGTCATGCTTGAAATTGAAAAACTTGGATTTGTAAAGCCATAAGGCCCTTTCAAAGGAACATTCCTTTCAAGTTACGTAAACATCTTTTGAATACACCTTTTAGTGAAAACTTTTGAAAACGATGAATTTTGATGAAAACACCCTGAGTTTCTATAAAAGGGCATGTTTTGAAGGCTTTTCAAGAGAATGATCCTTCAAGTGAAAAGAGGCAAACATTATCCTCAAATACGTCCCCGATACACTTGAGCGATGAGTGAGAGTGATAGACCGAAAAAAACTTAATCTCGGGATGTAGGGATCATTCGCGGTGATTACATTGATTGAAATGATGAAAGGCATTTCCATTTCAAAATTATCCATACACATTTATATCCCTTGTTAACCACTCTGAAACAAAAAGGGAGAATTTTCTGGATATAACCCCGTCAAGAACCACCTCACACTGGGGCATATTTAGAGGTTCATTGGATGATTCCTTGGAGAAAAGATCAAGGTAAGACTTTATTGTGCTAACCTACATCAATCTTTTTGTGATAGCTTCAGGTGATTTCTGGCAGAGGCTTGGAACACCTCAAAGTGAAGAAAAGCATTTCATTTCTATATCCCGAAACACTTTATCCTTTGTTAAGCCAATTTGGGCCTTTAATATTCATTTCTAAACCATTGTTGGTGATCACCTCCCTACACTGGGGCAAAGCGAAGGAATTGCCAGCAATAAGTCAAAAAGCATAATTGGAAGAATTTTCGATCCTGGTTTCCAAAAGAGCCGGTCAATGCAAAAAAATTGCAAGAAACAAAAGGGCTAGAAAAAGCAAAGTGCCTAGTAAAAGCAAGGCCAAAGCCCATGAAAAAAGGAGCATCCCGAAAAAGGGACAAAGTGTGAAAATCAAGATGAAAGGAGGAAAATCCTCAAAACACGCTGAAGAAAGCCGATCATGAAAATTTTGCAAAAGCAAATGAATGCTGGAAAAGAATGACAAGGTGATTACCCAAGTTCACCCCTCTTTTGAAAATATGGCCTCTCTTAAAAAAAAAAAAAAAAAAAAAAAAGCCCACCCTAAACCAAGATACAACCCGTCACCCAAAGCTTTTCCGATCTAAGAGGTGTTTCGGGTTGATGCAAGAGATCACATAGGAAGCTACCGCTTAAAGAGGTAAGTACAATAATGTCTTATCATGTCTTTAGGGTTCTTGACTTGTAGACCCGAAGAAGTTATTTTTAATCAATGTTCATTTCTAAGCCTCAAAATGAATATCTTTTGATAAGCCTTTGACCTGGCCCGAAATTTGGTCCCTTTTAAAATGCCTTCTCTGATTAGTCAGATTGTATACATCTCGAATGATCCCGAAACCTCAAGGTTAGGTTTCCTGTGAGCGGATTTGAATTTCAAGAAAAAGCCATCCCAAAATGGTGAGAAGCCCTCTTGGATGAAGGAAAACCCTTTTGAAAAACTTTTAAAACAACTCTTTTGTAGAACACTCAGGATGTGTCATTCAGAATCCATCTTCAGTGGAGGTCCGAACTTGTGATTGGACGCATTTCCTTCACAATTATACTTTGAAAATTTGTCTGGAATTCTTAAGTTTCTCCCCAGAATTTAAAATTGTCATTCTAATGATGTTTGATTGAACTTTCTGCAGGTTTCCTAGTGACCCCAAATCCTCAAAAAAGTTACATTTTAAAGATTTGATTAACTTGGATTTTCTGCGCAGTCTTCGGCATCCCCGTGTCCTCGGACCCTCTCATTTGAAAAATTTGAAAATAGGGTTTGAGCTTTTGTAGGTACACTAGTAAACCTAGGTCCTCAGATGACACCCTTCTCATTTGAAATTTGAAAATCGGGTTTGAGCTTCTGTAGGTACACTAGTAAACCTAGGTCCTCAGATGGCACCCTCTCCTTTGAAAATTTGAAAATAGGGCTTGAGCTTCTGTAGTTACACTAGTAAACTTAGGTCCTCGGATGACACCCTCTCCTTTGAAATTTGAAAATCGGGTTTGAGCTTCTGTAGGTACACTAGTAAACTTAGGTCCTCGGATGGCACCCTCTCCTTTGAAAATTTGAAAATAAGGTTTGAGCTTCTGTAGGTACACTAGTAAACCTAGGTCCTCAGATGGTACCCTCTCCTTTGAAAATTTGAAAATAAGGTTTGAGCTTCTGTAGGTACACTAGTAAACCTAGGTCCTAAGATGGCACCCTCTCCTTTGAAATTTGAAAATCGGGTTTGAGCTTACGTAGGTACACTAGTAAACCTAGGTCCTCGGATGGCACCCTCTCCTTTGAAAATTTGAAAATAGGGTTTGAGCTTCTGTAGGTACACTAGTAAACCTAGGTCCTCGGATGGCACCCTCTCCTTTGAAATTTGAAAATCGAGTTTGAGCTTCAGTAGGTACACTAGTAAACCTAGGTCCTCGGATGGCACCCTCTCCTTTGAAAATTTGAAAATAGGGTTTGAGCTTCTGTAGGTACACTAGTAAACCAAGGTCCTCAGATTGCATCCTCTTCTTTGAAAATTTGAAAATCGGGTTTGAGCTTTTCTAGGTACACTAGTGAACCTAGGTCCTCGGATGGCACCCTCCTCTTTTAACAGGTGAATCCCTAGTGGATAGCCAACCCATTTTAAATGGCGAGTCCCTTCCTAGAGGATAGCCAACCTCATTTTAATAGGTGAAACCCCTTTGTTACAAGGGTGAACCTCTCTTCCAGACGGTGAGTCCCTTCCTAGAGGATAACCGATCTGCATTTTAGATGGTGAATCCCTTCCTAGAGGATAGCCAATCTCATTTTTAATAGGTGAAACCCCTTTGTTACAAGGGTGAACCTCTCTTCCAAACGGTGAGTCCCTTCCCGGAGGATAACCGATCTGCATTTTAGATGGTGAGTCCCTTCCTAGAGGATAGCCAATCTCATTTTTAATAGGTGAAACCCCTTTGTTACAAGGGTGAACCTCTCTTCCAGACGGTGAATCTCTTCCTAGAGGATAACCGATCTGCATCTCAAATGGTGAATTCCTTCTTACAGAATAGCTGATTTCCCCAAATGGTGGGTCCCTTCCTAGAGGATAACCAATCTGCATTTTAATAGGTAAAACCCCTTTGTTACAAGGGTTAACCTTTCTTCCAAATCTTCAAACCACAACTCGACACCGGACGGACGCCGACCATCACAAAAACTCGCGAACCATTCAAAGGTAATTCCATGCACTCATTCTCTTAACTTCATATCAACAAATCCTAGACCGCAGATAGGTGAGCTACGGGTAAGTTTCTCTCTTCTCATCTCTCTTTCACATAAAATGAGCATAAGTTGAAATAATCCCCCACGGAGACAGAGCTTTAACGGTGAAGGTAAGGCAATTGAATATTAAGACTAGTTTTCTTTAGATTTTTCCCCAGCAAAGTCGATTAAGGATTCAGGTGTCACCTTGTCTTTGAAAGCAACTTCTAATCGAGATTACTTTCAAAGAGGGGCAATTGTTGACACCCGATTTTTAATCAGTTTTCCTTTAGTTTTATTTTCTAAAAATTCTAAAAAATTCACAAAAAATCAAAAAATTAAAAAATCAACATTGGAAGCCTTGGCCAAGCTTAAGGAACCAATTTGGAACAAAAAATAATTTTTCACATTTTTCACGTTTTTTAATATTTTTAGAAAATAGGAAAATATTAGAAAATTCATAAAAAATGCTTTTCGAGGTCACAAAAATACACAAAAATGTCCAATATTTTTCTTTTAATTCCTTTTTCATATTGACCTAAAAAAAAAATTTAAACTCAATTTTAGGTGTTCCTTTATAATACCTAAAGTTGAATTTGCACAAAAATACTAATTGAGTCTTTTTATTTGCAATTTTTGCACATTTTAGATCTAGACATTCAATTGCAGTCCCTTTGAACTTCAATTTGATCAATTGCACCCTCAATTGCACGAATTGCACGAATTGGGTAAGAATCCCCAAAATGTTGGCAATTTTTGAAATTATTCATAGCCTAGGGACTATCATGGTAAAATTGGACCATCTCCCTAGGTTTTTACACATTCTGAATTGATTGGAAGGGTTGATTTAGTCCAATTTGATCATTAGGGTACTCAATTGAACTTTTCCCAATTTGTCAATTTAGAAAAATTTGGGGCTTTTGTATAAATTGATAAAAACTTCTAGGCAAAATCACATTTTTACAAAGAATTCATGCCCCTAAGTCCAATTTTGAAGTTTAATGTGAAAATTCCCCACCAATTTTGTTTAATTTTGAAAATGGTGCAAAGTTCACTGTCTGAACCGGTTTAGACCGGTCTGACCCGCGGTCGGACCGGTCGAACCGGTCCGGCAAAGTGCATCGTCTTCCTCAGAACGCCCGTGCATATGAACAATACTTGGGGTGATTTTGGATGATCAAATTGACAGGCCAATTGGTGATAATCGGAGCAATTAACTTAGGCGTTTTGTTCCCCAAGTCAATATGCATCGATTGAGCCCAACATCAAGATCAATGGCTACCGGAGAAGCTCCGGCGAGCCGACCAAAGTCACGGCTGCTTGGAAAAGTCAACGTGTGCAAACCAGAGCTCAATTCGTGCGCATTTTGGTTCGACGGCGGGCCAAACGGACGTGGACGGAGTTCTAACTAACTCTGTCACCGTCCGACGACCTAAAATCACGTGGGCGCATGTGAGAACCTCTCGGCCAGCTCACTCCTGACGCGTCAAAATTCAAAAATGAGTATAAAAGGTTGATAAGGTTCAAGAGCGAGAGGGAGGCTCATTGTGCTCGCGAGACTAAACAGAATAGAGAGAGGGAGAGAGAGAAAGCTAGAGGGAGGAGGTCCCGCGGTCGCCATTGCCGCCCGTCGGAGCTTGAGTTGCGGGTTCTTCGCCTGGCTAATCCAGGCCAAATTGAGGCACCCAACCACTACCAGAAGCTCGCCGGAGGTGAGGAGAAGCAATCGCACTAGCTCGATCAACTTCGGACGTCCAAAATAGGTGAGTCGAACTTCCAACTCCTCCACCGTGCATCAATGGCATCGCATTGATTCACGCACGATCCTTGCAATTTTTGTGTACGTTTTTGTTCTTGTACATTGTTGACCATGATCGCACCTTCTTTCTGCATCGACTTCGCCCGAGTCACTTGAATTGAGCCTTCCATATATCGCGATCCGGCCGAACACCGGCTAGGTCTTTCTAACCTCTGCGAGCTCAATCAAAGCTCGAGGTAAGTCTTCTTAACACCTTGTGATGCTTCTGTGTGAATGAATTGAGTTGAAACGCTCTCTGTTGCTTGATCGAACTCTGCAACTATGTGACTGTGCGAGCTCGATTAGTGATGATTCTGTGGATAAAATCGTGCGATTTTTTATTATGTTGATCTGCGAAGTGAGGTAAGCAGATTAGGTTTGGTTCGGCGTCATTCCGGCGAGATCTCGCCGGAACGTTCTCGGCCGTCCGTTCTGGTATCGTCGCAGTGAAGGAGACGAAGGTGACGTGGCAATCAACCGGTCAAAATGCTTAGGTGGTGAGAGAAGATTGGTCCAGCTTACGCCCAAGTCGCCTCGGCCGTTGGCGCGAGCGAGCCGACTCGGACTCGATTCGACGGCCAGGATAATTAGATGAGTTTGATTTAGGGCCGTCGGATCTGCATTTTCGTATTTCCGGATATTAGGTTATTAGGTAGAAAATAGAAATAATCAAAAGCGACGCCGTTTTAGGCTTAATTAGGAATGAACGGCTCGATTTAGTCTCACAAGTTAATTGTGACCGTTCAAAGTCTTCACCAATGCGGCGTCGTTTCATGCGTTAAGTCCCATGCGTCGTCGTTTTAGGCATGAATAGGTATGGATGGCTCGGATTAACTTTAGGATTGAATCGTGGCCCTCTGTTCGTTTAATTAGGCGACGTCGTTTAGTTCATAGGTCCGAAGCGTCGTCGTTTTGTGTGTAGAGGGAGTGAACGACTCAGATTGAGCCCCGCGATTTAATCGTGGCCGTCCGTGTATTAGATCGATGTGGCGCCGTTTTGTTTAGCAGACGATCGACGGCCGAGATCGAGTTTAAGATCGATCTTGGCCGTCCGTTTATTTTCTATATATCCGGATATTCGAAAATTGGATTTAGAAAATCCAAAAAATATAGAAATATATAGAAAATAGATGCGGTGCCGTTTTTGTGTAGAATGGGTCTCGAGCCGGTCTTGACCGGTTTGACCCAATCCGGATTATTAATAAAAAATAAATAAATAATAAATAAAAATTTTCTAAAATCCAAAAAAATTGTAAAATACTTAGAAAATTCACAAAAATTCCCCAGATTTTTCCAAAAAATTCTAAAAATTTCTAGATCGATTCGGGACTCTTATAGTCTGGATCAAAAATTTTGAGACTTCGAGGGTCGATCTATGTTGATCCGGAAAATTCCCAACCTTTTTAGAAAATAAATAAAAAATCCAAAAAAATTAGAAAAATTAGAAAAATTCAAGAAAATCACAAAAAATAGGAAATGGCCACATTCAACTGGCCCGATCCAAATTTTATGATTTTCGGGTCCCGAACCCCCAAAAAATAACCATTCTACCATTTTGGGCCTTCCACCCCAAATTTTCCCGAACCACCCCGAAACCCAAAGTTGATATTTTTGTGGGTCGATAGGGCCATGTTAGACTCGTTCACTTGATTGATTGTCCGAATTGATTGTGATTACTTTAATTGCGCATTAATTTCCTGATTGTGATTGTTATGATAGAAAAATCCCGTCTGCATGATATCTTAGATCGTTAGAACCTACCTCACCCAAAATTTCATATGCATGAATTCTTAAGTTAGAAAATCATTCAACATCGGTAACCGAAAGGGCATCAATGTAAATCTTGGCGTAACCAAGTCCCCGAACCCAAATCTCCGGTTCTTATAGAATCGAACAGTTTCTCCGGACCGCTCGGTAGGGTTTTCCGATCATACCCTCCAATAAATTGATCGGTGGCGACTCCAAAATACATGTACACTATGCACATGCCACCCGACCACACTAAGGTCGATATTCGATAAAAAAATTTCTCCGACATCGCGATTCGAGTAATGGGTCTTGGGAGAAACCCGCGATCCTAAAAATCCAGCTTGATAACTGGGGTTATTTAAAAAAGGGATCAGCTCGTTAACCTCACTCGCCCCACGTGCGTATCGAACGGACGGAAGGGGAGAAGGGTCGCGGCAGTTGGCATGCTCGTAAGGTTCGGGGCGTGACATCCTCGTTTAATTGGTATCAGAGCAAGGTCGGCTCGATCCAAGTTGGTTGAGACATGGAGTAATAAGGAGCGATAACTTTAGGATGATTAGATAGTAAGACCTTAAGCGGTTATAAAAGTTTATGACATTCTGCATGTCATGTGAATTAGCGCTTGTAATTGGTACACTTGTTTCGCATTACCTTGTGTGATTAAAGGTCGTAAAGCTTCATACTTGGCATTGGGTGTTGTTTGGCTAAAGTTTCAATGAGGTGTTAGTTGGCATGTTGTGATGATGCTAAGCTGCAGATGCGTCCGGACTTGAGGTATGAATGAGAACTCTTGATGTGTTACCTATGATTGCTTGAATTGTGATAAATCCCTGGTTGTATTTCTTGATGTGATAAGTAGCCTGAACCGCTAGACTTAAGTAGGTTGCTTAGGTCTCTGATTCCTGGATGGAATTATAGTGGTTCCGGTGCGGTGAGATTAGCGAGGATGAACAATCGGGGTAGAGGTACAAGAAGAGCCTCTAGCTCAAGAGCACAAGTGGTTGAAGACCCAAGAGTAGATGGGGTCCTTAGAGCACTAGAATAGATTTGGAATATGATGGGTAGGCAGGCTCAAGAACGAGCTGCCACTGTCACCTAACAGGCTCAAGAGAGGGCTGCCACCGTTGCCCAAGCTACCGAAACTGCAGTTGCTACCGTGAATATGGCGAATGGGAATAATGGAAATAATGGTCGTGGTAACGAAGGTGGTAATGCCCATGGTAATGAAAATCGCTTGATGGGTCAATTAGTAGAACAGTTCATGAAGCTGAAGCCGTCCAAGTTTGATGGCAAGGGAGATCCCGAGACCGCCCCTAGATGGATTGAGGAATTATAAAAGGCCTTTGAAGTTTTAGGGTGCACCGAGGCCGAAAAAGTAACCCTAGCAGTTTACCAGCTTCACGGGATTGCAAATGATTGGTGGAAGGCCACCAAGGGAAGAGTTTTCCGTGAAGGTACTATGCCAAATTGGACTACCTTTGCTAAGGCCTTTAATGCAAAGTATTTCTCTAAGGCGGCCCAAGAGCGTAAGCTGGTTGGATTTCGGAACCTCCACCGTAATCGGATGACAATTGATTAGTATGAAGCTGAGTTCTCTAGATTGTCCAAGTATGCTCCAAGAATAGTTGAGAACCCCGTGCATAGGGCAAGGAGGTTTAGAGATGGACTGAGGTCCGATCTTCGCAGCCGACTAGTGCTTCTAAATTTGAAGGATTATGATGAGCTATACGAAAGAGGCCGGTTGGTAGAACGGGACATGAAAGAAAGAGGAATCGCGTTTGGACCACGATTTACTCCTGCTAGGGACAATCGTCACTTTAGCAAGAGGCATGTGATCGACAATAGGCGTTTCGTCCCTTCTGTCAAGAAGAATATTAGGAAACCAACGTATCAAGCTAATCGGACTTGTCGGCTCTACGGACGGAAGCATGGGAATGGGCCTTGCCCAAGCAGGATGGGAGTATGCTATAATTGTGGCCAGCCTGGCTACCATAAGAGGAATTGCCCGAATCAAGCTGCGGGAACTCGGTTTCAAGTGCAACGACCTCGGGCGGGACCTCAAGTTGGAGCTATCCCGCAGGCTAATCCGAATAGGCCGTCAACTCAAGGAAAAGTGTATGTTGTGGCACGCAAGGAGGCGGAGAATGCGCCCGGCATGGTCACAGGTAAGATTTCTTTATGTGACCAAGCCGCTTATGCCTTATTTGATCCCGGAGCATCGCATTCTTTCGTGTCTGCACAATTTGCTGATTTGGCTGAAATGGAATGGAAACCATTGGATGTGATATTGCATGTTACCACCCCTTTAAAGGACAAGGTGCTAGTCTCGTTAGGATGCCAGAATTATAAGATAGTTATTGGTGGTAGCAAAGAGCTAATAAACTTAGCAGTATTGGCCATGTATGACTTTGATGCTATTATTGGTATGGATTGGTTGGGTAAGCAAAAGGCTATAGTGGATTGTAGTAGCGGGGTGATCCAATTCCATCCGATTGGTCGCCCTAGATTCGAATTTGCAGGAAGTCGGGGAGGAATCTCGATCCCTTTGATCTAGTCACTTGAGGTGACTAAGTTGATAGATGAATGATGTAAAGCTTATCTGGCTGTTGTAGTTGATCCGACAATTGAAGAGACTAAGCTAGATGGTATAGCTGTGGTGCACGAATTTTCCGATGTCTTTCCTCAAGAATTACCGGGGTTGCCACCTGAAAAGGAAGTAAGGTTTATGATTGAGTTAGCCCCTAGGAAGGAACCAATCTTGAAGGCGCCCTATAGGATGTCCTTATCGGAGTTGAAAGAGTTAAAAGTACAGATGCAGAGTTGCTGGACAAAGGATCCATTCGTCCAAGTGCATTGTCGTGGGGAGCACCAAGATTATTCGTAATGAAAAAGGATGGGTCATTGCGTTTGTGTATTGACTATAGGCAGCTGAATCAAGTTACCATCAAGAATAAGTATCCGTTGCCAAGGATAAACGATTTGTTTGATCAGTTGCAAGGAGCGTCGGTATTCTCTAAGATTGACTTAAGGACGGGTTACTATCGGTTAAGGATCGGGAAGGAGGATATACCGAATACGGCTTTTAGGACGAGGTATGGGCACTATGAGTTTATAGTCATGCCGTTTGGATTGACTAATGCCCCAGCCGCTTTTATGGACTTGATGCATCGAGTATTCAAGGAGTATTTGGATCAGTTTGTTATCATATTCATAGATGATATTTTGATTTACTCAAGGACTCGTGGGGAGCATGAACAACATCCGAGGATAGTTCTACGGACCCTAAGAGAACACTCGCTTTATGCTAAGTTTAGTAAGTGCGAGTTTTGGCTTAATAAAGTAGCTTTCCTTGGTTATGTAGTTTCTGGAGATGGGATCTCAGTGGATCCTTCCAAGATTGAAGCGGTTATGAATTGGTCAAGACCAATGTCAGATTCCGAGGTTCGAAGTTTTCTAGGATTGGCAGGTTACTATAGAAGGTTCGTAGAAAAGTTCTCCCCAATAGCTACTCTATTGACAAGGTTGACTAAGAAGGAAACATGGTTTGAGTGGATAGATAAGTGTGAAAGGAGTTTTCAAGAACTTAAGCATAAGCCGATGACCGCACCCGTATTGACTATTCCTTCGGGTCTTGGAGTTTATGAGATTTATAGTAACGCGTCCCTAAAGGGATTAGGATGCGTATTAATGCATCATGAAAGAGTTATTGCTTATGCATCACGACAGTTAAGACCTCATGAGATGAACTACCTAACGCATGATTTGGAGTTGGCAGCTATTATCTTTGCGTTGAAGATTTGGATGCATTATTTGTGTGGCGAAAGATTTCAGATCCATACGGATCATCAAAGCTTGAAGTATTTATTTTCCCAGAAGGAGCTAAATATGAGGCAACGTCGATGGATGGAATTACTTAAAGATTATGATTGTGATATCCTATATCACCCTGGGAAGGCAAATAAGGTAGCATATGCCCTTAGTACAAATTCAAGCATCGCGCATTTGATGGTTAAGGAATGGACATTACTTGAAGGAGTAAGGGATTCGAAATTTAAGTTCGAGGTTTGTCATCTTTCAAGTTTGATGGCTACTTTGAGGGTTGAACCCGAGATTCAAGAGAGGATTAAGGCATTGCAATCTACGAACCCCGACATCCAAAAGATTTTGGAAATGGATTCAAATAAGAGGAAACCTGACTTTCAAGTATCCGAGGATCGGATCTTGAAGTTTCGTGGACGATTGTGCGTACCCAACGATAATGAGCTTAAGGAAAGGATTTTGTCGGAAGCTCATCGAAGTAACTATAGTATTCATCCGGGTAGCACAAAGATGTATCAGAACTTACGACAACACTACCGGTGGAACGGAATGAAGGTGGATGTAGCTAAGCACGTGGCAAAGTGTTTAACATGCCAACAAGTGAAAGCACAACATTGTAAGCCCGGTGGTGTGCTACAACCCTTGGAGATTCCCGAGTGGAAATGGGAACATATCACCATGGAATTCGTCATGGGTTTACCTAGGAGTCAAAGAGGGCATGATTCGATTTGGATAGTCGTGGATAGATTGACCAAGTCTGCACATTTCCAAGGATTTCGCCATGGATAGATATGCAGAGTTATACATGCGCCGGATAGTCCGCCCGCATGGAGTCCCAGTGACGATTACGTCGGATAGGGATCCTAAATTCACTGCTACTTTCTGGAAAAGTCTTCAGGATGCCATGGAAACAAATCTGCAGTTTAGTACGGCATATCATCCTCGGACCGATGGACTGCCCGAGAGGACGATTGAGACATTGGAGGATAAGCTCTGTGCATGTGTAATAGATTTTAAAGGAGGTTGGGAAGAACATTTGTATTTAGTAGAATTTGCCTTCAATAACGGTTACCAGCAGAGCATTAGGATGGCACCATTTGAGGCATTGTATGGCAGAGCTTGCAAGACTCCGGTGTGCCGGGATGAGGTTGGTGAAAGAAGTATAATGGGTCCAAAATTAGTTGAATAGTCTGTCGAGGTAGTGAAGGTTATTAGAGAAAAACTTAAGACCGCTCGTAGTTTCCAAAAGAGCTATGCTGATAAGCGACGTAGGCTTTTGGAATTTCAAGTAAGAGATCATGTCTTCCTTAAAGTGTCGCCAATGCGAGGATTATCTCGATTTGGAAAGAAAGGAAAGCTAAGTCCGAGGTATGTAGGTCCTTTCAAGATATTAGAAAGAATTGGAAATTTGGCATATCGCCTTGCCTTGCCCCCGAGTTTGTCGCGGGTTCATAATGTATTTCATGTATCAATGCTGAGGAAGTACGAACCGGACCCGACTCATGTGCTGGATCATGAAATCATTGAAGTGGACGATAGAATGTCTTATGTGGAAAGCCCGGTTCGAATCGAAGACAGGAAGGAGCAAGTCCTGAGGAACAAGACGATTCCACGGGTCAAGGTAATCTGGGAGCACCATGGAACTGAAGGAGCCACATGGGAGAATGAGGAGAAGATGAGGCGTCCGCACCCCTACTTGTTTTAGTAGTTAGATTGATGTAAAATTCGAGGATGAAATTTTTGTAAGAGGGGAAGAGTTGTGACATTCTGAAATCCGACCCTTTTGAAGTAATGAAATGTCATTGATGTATTTCAGTAAATCTCAATCAGAATTGATCACTCTTGAGTTAACTAACCGAAGGGGAATGGCTAATCGGGAAATGGGTACATGGACCTAAGAACTTGACCATGGATCGACGCTTTGGCCATAAAGGTTGTCGAGGGAAGGTTTAGAACTATTATAGGCCGATCCAAGAACGACTAAGGAACAAATTGCTAGCATTATATAATTGGATCACGGGTGATTCCGTTTGACCACAGTATAATTTGTGAACGTTCCTAAACCGTTTCCCGACGATCGCATCCTTCAGAACTAATGATCAACCCTCGCAATCACATGACAACCAAGATCGCCATAGCTTGAGTATGATACGAATCATAAGGTCGATATGCGTAACTCCTAAAGAGTTGCTCGTTAGTTTGAGATAAACCGAGTTGCAATCGATTGGGATTAGCCATTAAATTGGACTTCGAACTTGGGCATCGAACTTTTAAGGATCACAATATGAATATTTTGGACGTCACCTCACCGAAGTTAATTAAGTTTACGGTTCGTCCCAAAATTATTAGAAAAGTGAGATATATATGGAATTAGAAATTACTCTTTTACCCTTGGATTAGAGCTCATTCCTCAAGTTAGATTAAGGGCAAAGTAGTCTTTAGACTTGAGTTGGATTTACAAGATTGCTCCTCTTGTTGTTATTTGCAAGAAGCCAAAAGTTGGAATTATTGATGTGACTCCCTAGACAACTCTCCTTAAAATCCTCAACCACCTAGTCTACTAAGCCCCCTCAAGTCAAAAGCCTAGTCTAAGACAACCCATCACCTCAATCTCTCACTCTTTCCCTTGGCTTTGGGAACAAGCTGTTGAGAAGCAAGAGCTCATTTTCACTCTCCCTCTCCCCTTTCTCATCACCATCTCCTTCTTGTTGCCTTGTCCGTTCGTCACCGGGATGCCTCACCACCACCACCATCGATCACCCTCCTCCGTAAGAGCACTGTGAGCCTTGAACCGCCGTCCGCGAGCTGTTGAGAGCCCGGAAAGCCGAGCCAAAACAGCTGCTGCCTTGCACTGGAACTGTGGACTTGTAGGGCTATTCTAAGGAGTTTCTTGAGTTGTTTCAAGCCCTCAAATCTGTTCCAGATCTGGTCGTGCAGTCTTGCTGCCCCTTGGTTGGCTTTTCAAGCTTGAATCTTGTGGTTAGTTACTCATAAACTTAGTCTAGGATTTTAAGTTACTAATGGATGGTTTAGAATTGGATTGGTAGGATTTTAGGGTAGTTTTTGTATGAAGAATGTGTGAAACCCGAGAGACTCATAAATCCCGTTTTTCAGCGCGCGTCGAAATTGAAATGGCTCGTTCGAGGTCGTCTCAAGTCCGAATTGAGGCCCGTTTCCTCCCACATGACCGTAAGATCATGAGGAACATGATTCTGAGTTTAGATTGCTCAAAAAAGAAATTAGAAAGATGTCAGTTTTTCTGAGAGTAGGTCTGGATGTAGAAATCAGTAGGTGGATACCGCTGAGGACGCATGGACATAGCTAAATTAACTTGTTTTCCCTATATGTGTTTGGTCTTGAGGTGCCCTTGTGGATTGATTACTTATCGTTATTATGTTTGGCTATGGTTTGCCAATGTGAATTGAACATTTGGAATTGACTAGCTAAGTACCTTGTATTCGGTCATGAGGGATTGAAATGATCGATTGGCTGAATGGATAAATTGCTCCTAGTATGTTTGACCTTATGATGTGGAACATGAATGAATTGGTGTGTTTGGGGCATAGTGGATGAACCATGAGATGTCCTTTGTGATTGTGCAATTCATGTTTGCTCGAACAAGTGCTATGGTTAGTTGGCATGGCTTGTGTTGTTTAGGTCATGATTGACCTTGAATTCAAGTTTGGCTAAGCGAACAAATTGATTATATATATGAGATCACATAATACCCTGAAGCGTGATATGCAGGGAATTGAATTTATCTTGAGGCGTTAAACGCGAGATAACGACTTGATGCGTGTTTACGCGAGTCTTAATATTTATAATGACTTGATGCGTGATTACGCGAGTCTTAATGCTTAAAATGGCCTAAAGCGTTATGACGCGAGCACTTGGCAATATGATATCAATGATTGGTATGTGATTGAGATATACGATAGGAAACATCCTTTATGATCTTGTGATTTGTGAAATGTCCAAGCACGAAGTCGACCTTAAAACTGTAAAGCATGACTTGAATTGCGAACTTCTAACTTATGATTGTAGTGTGCTTTTGTCGTTTTCCTTGCTGAGCAATTGTCCCTTTGAGTAGAATTACCTATTTTAGGAATTTTCTGGAGGTACTACCGGCCTGGTCTAGGTTTAGGAATAACTTGCTGAGATTTATTCTCACCTCGTTGTGGAATAACAATTTTCGGGTCCCAAATGATGAAGTCCCATGACTGCCATGGATTGGCTTTTGAAGATGCCCTTTTGAAGTAGATGAATCGTTAACCTTACCTGACGGTACTTCTTTTTATAGTCTTGGAGAGCTGCTTTTATATTTGGGGTTGTGTTCGCCCGTGTAGCTCTGTGAGGTTAAATTTCATCTACCTTATTTTATTAAAAGAAGTTGTATTTCGAGAATTATCAAGTAGTAACTTTTGAAGTCAATTTGACTTTTTTAAGAAATGTATGGAGTAAGTTTTAAATCTCTTTTTTACATCCCGAGTCATTGTATTTAATTCTGTTGTACGGAGTGTAGT
This sequence comes from Rhodamnia argentea, assembly GCF_020921035.1. NCBI lineage: Eukaryota > Viridiplantae > Streptophyta > Magnoliopsida > Myrtales > Myrtaceae > Rhodamnia > Rhodamnia argentea. The sequence continues at coordinate 15,908,466 of NC_063150.1, forward strand.
TCTCGCTTCCGCATGTGCTTATCATTTCATGCTTAAGTTCGTTGCCGTTGGATCCCCGGGAAGTTTATAAATTTACGGCCCATGCAGGGTGTTGGCGTGCTCGTAAGGTTCGGGGCGTAACATATTGTCACGACCTGAACCCTACTAGCATGCCAAGATCCCCTCTGGCTACGCTTAAGTACGGTTCTCCGGGATCCAAAGGCCAACGAAATTTGAATTCAACATGAATGACAAGCACATGCGGAAGCGTAAACAAAACCCCGTACCTAAACAAATAGCAATACGATAACTTGGGACGGTAAAAGAAAAACTTATATACATATTCACATACCTATTACAAAGCCAAACCCAAGGCTTCGGAGACCACTGTACAAGCCTATCACTACCTACAACAAAAAGATCTAGTGGTCGAAGCCTAACTTCCATCTAAAAAGTACTCATCAAAAAGTCAAGAGGCCAACTACCCTAGGCCTCATCCTTACTATCCTCTAACGACGTCCTTAAAGCTTCCTCATCGTCAGCCACCGACGGCGTCTCCACATCAGAAGGCTCCACTACATCTACGTCCTCCTTGGGCTCCAAAACCTCCGAACTCGACTTCGAGTCTTCGTGGCCGGTATCCGGGCTTATTACCACACCGTCGGGAGGTGCAGCCTAAGTAGGGTCACATTCCACAACTCCGTCATAGGGAATGTCAAAACCCTTCAAGTGGTCCTACCGAATATCTCCATGTTTATATCTCTAGGCTAGGCACGTATGGGGCTTCCAAAAATTTTCTCCTACATCTACCCGGATGGTAGTGGTATGCCTATAATACACTTTGTCTTTGCCCATAGGATACTCCGTAACCACGGTCTCCATGTCCCGGGATATTCCAAACCTCTGTGGTGGATCGTTCATTGTCGAGGCGGAGGGTTTGAAAAAGGTAACCCACGGCGGGGGGAGAATGAATCTCAGCAAGAAAGTCTCTAATCCTAGGTTAGGGCGCAAATACCTCCGAACACATCCTAGGTGAGTAGATCTCAACAAATTCTCACTCAGCCAGTGGATCACACAAAATAAATTACGTAAACAAACGTCATTCTTTCTTCCAACTCACTACGCCTTTAATAAGGCCACGTTACTCAGAAACTCGTGTTTAACGCATCAAGTTAGTATCCCACATTTAACGCCTCGGGATAAAATAATAAACGTAATCCCGCGTAATAACGCTTCAGGGTATAACTTTCACACTCACGCTCGATTTTTCCTCACAAAGACTACATACCAATAATTTTCCCTCGAACGCTCAACCGACACTACACGATCACATAAAAACCTCCCAATCAATCAATCTTAACCACACGATCTTGCTAAACTTCTCGATTAGCAAATCGAGACCACACGATCTCACTAATTTTCTCTAATAAAAGATCGGGACCACGCAATCTTTTTAATTTTTCCATCCACTCAATCGAGATCATTCTATCTAATTATGCTAAAGTAATATTCGATCGGGACCATGTGATTCACTCACATTGAATAATTAATTAATCGGGACCACCCGATTAAATCACACTAAAGCTATCGGCCAATCGGAACCACACGTTTAATTTAAACTAATGCAACAATTAATAGGTACCACATGATCAAATTATGCTAACGTAGCAATTTATCGGGACCATACGATCACATCATCATAAAGTAGCATTTAATCTAAACCACATGATTAACATAACATAAAGCAATAATTAATCATAGCCACACGATAAATCTTCATAAAGCAAGATCCAATCTAGGCCACACGATTAAAGTACCAAAAAGCGACAATTAATCCTAGCCATACGATTTCAATCATGGAGAATATTCACCTCAAGATCACATAATCTCTCTCTCTCCTCTTTCATTTTTGGCCAAGACACCCTCAAGAACACAATCCAACAATTTCTCACCTCAAAACTACTCCAATCTAATTCCTTTACCATCCTAACTACCTAATCAAGGTTTAGGAACTAGCTTACCTCAAAATCTAGCAAATTTTACGGTGAAAATGTTGAGAAAATTTTGATCTAAGCTGCAGCTCTGGCGGTGCTCTCTCGGCCGGTGCTCGATCCCACGGTGTCTGATGGCTTTGGCAGGTACCGGTGTCCGAGGATAGTTACCGGTTCAAGGAGAGGCCGGTGGTGGTCCGGTGAAGTTTCGGTGGTAGTGGTGGTGGTGAAAGGGTGTTCGACCAAGCAAAGGGGAAGATAGAGAGAGTGAGTAAAGTGAGAGAAAATAAAGCTAATAATGAATAAGATGATGAATAACATTACTAGAATAGGTTAGGATATTTTTGGGTAAATATTTTGGGTTGAAAATTGGTCTTGAAATGGAAGAGAGAGAGTCTTGCGGGGTCCACCAATAATTCATCTCATTTTGCTCTTGAAATGCAAGAAGGGTATTTCGGTAATTTGCTACCCAAGTTGACTAGTCAAATTTCGGCCATGAGGGGGAAAATGACCAAAATGCCCTTTGATCGAAATAGCTTGATGGGTATTTTCCAAGGGTAAATGGGTTTTTTCCCATTTCCAGTCCTAATTTCATTTGTCTGAACACTTTGGGGCGAACCGCGAAGTAACCGTACTCCGAATGGGGTAACATCCAAAATATAATTATTGGAACCCATGAAGGTCCAACGTCTAATTTCAAAGTCCGATTCGCGATCACTATCGATTAATTGAAATTTCAGCATATCTCAAACTAACGGGCGGCTCTTAGGAGTTACGCGTATTAACCCGTAATTAACATCACGTTTAAGAATTACTCGAGCTCTCGCGACTTTGGTTGTCATGTAATTGTGAGGGTTATTCACTAGCCTCGATGGACACGATCGTTAGAAAATGATTTAGGGATGTTCGGAACCCATACAAGGTCAAACAAAATCACTTGTGATCCGGGCGTAGGGTATCACCCGTATATTTCCTTAATTGTTCTAGGATCGGCCTATATTGGTCCAAAATATTCCTTCGACAATTTTCATGGGTAAATAGTTAGTCCATGATCAAGTTCTTAGGTCCACGTACTTGATTTTCCTAGCTAGCCATAGGTTGGGTCCGATTCGTACTTCTTCAATATGGACACGTGGAAGACATTATGAACTTGGGACAAGTTCGGTAGCAAGGCTAGTCGATAAGCTAAAGTCCCAATCCGTTCTAGGATTTCAAATGGGCCTACGTATCTTAGACTCAATTTTCCTTTCTTTCCAAATCAAGATAAACCTCACATTGGCGATACCTTCGGGAAAACATGATCTCCCACCTAGAATTCCAAAGGTCCATGTCGTCTATCCGCATAACTCTTTTGACGATTTTGGGCAGTCTTAAGTCTTTCTCTGATTACTTTCACTGCCTCAACAGATTATTGAACTAACTCTTAACCCGTTATACTTTTCTTGCCAACTTCATCCCAACATGCCGGAGTTCCGCAAGCTTTGCCGTACAATACTTCTAATGGTGCCATTCCGATACTCTGTTGGAAGCTACCGTTGTAGGCAAACTCGACCAAATGTAACTGTTCTTCCCAACCCCCTTTAAAATCTATCATGCATGCCCGCAACATGTCCTCAAGTGTTTGAGTTGTCCTCTCCAACTGTTCGTCTGTCTAGGAATGATAGACGGTGCTATACCGCACTTTGGTTCCCATGGCTTTCTCAAGGCTTTTCCAAAAAGTGTCGGTAAGCTTCGGATCTCTGTCCGAAGTAATTATAACCGGAACTCCATGGAGTCGAATTATCTAGTGCGTATACAACTCGGCGTATTTTTTCATTGAGAAGTCCTTTCGTATTGCCGGAAAATGTGCAGACTTCGTTAATCTATCGACGACTACCCAAATCGAATCGTGCCCTCTATGGCTCCTCGGTAATCCCATGATGAAATCCATGGTAACGTGCTCCCATTTCCACTCGGGAATCTCTACCTGTTAAAGTAATCCTCTAGGCTTGCAATGTTGTGCCTTTACTTGTTGGCACGTCGAGCACTTAGCTACATGCTTAGCCATGTCAACTTTCATCCCATTCCACCAGTAATGTTGATGCAAATTCTGATACATCTTGGTGCTACTTGGATGCACACTATAGCTACTATGATGAGCTTCTGATAGAATTTTCTCTTTAAGCTCCTCATCATTAGGGACATATAGACGTCCACGAAACTTCAAAATTCCGTCCTCGACCACTTGGAATTTGGGTTGCCTCTTGGTTGCATCCATCTCTAGAATTTTCTGAATGTTAGGATCCACAAACTGCAGTGCTATAATCTTTATCTGGATCTCTGGTTCAACTCTCAAAGTTTCTAGCAAACTTGAGAGGTGAGAAACTTCAAATTTAAACTCTGAATCCCTCAATTCGTCAAGTAAAATCCACTCTTTAACCATCAAATGTGCGATGCTTAATTTCTAACTAAGAGCATCCGCTACATTATTAGCCTTCCCGGGGTGATATAAAATATCCTTCAACAATTCCATCCAATGGCACCGCCTCATATTCAGTTCTTTTCGGAAGAACAAGTACTTCGGACTCTGATGGTCCATATAAATCTGAAACCTTTCTCCCTACGGATAATGCCTCCAAATCTTCAATGTAAAAACAATCGCTGCGAGCTCCAAATCATGCGTTGGGTAGTTCAGTTCATGAGGTCTCAACTGTCGCGATGCATATGCAACAACTCTGCCATGCTGCATCGGGACGCATCCTAATCCCTTTAGCAAAGTGTCATTGTATATCTCAAATCCTCCAAGACCCGACGGTATCGTTAAAATGGGTACTATTGTTAACCTGTACTTAAGTTCTTGGAAACTTCTTTTGCACTTGTATGTTCATTCAAAGCGAGTTTCCTTCTTCATTAACCGCATTAACGTAATAGCTATTGAAGAGAACTTTTCCATAAACCATCTATAATATCCTACCAGACCTAGAAAACTCCGAACCTCCGTGATTGATGTTAGTCTTGGCCAATTCACGACAGTTTCAATCTTCGTCTGGTCTATTGAGATTCCATTCCCGGAGACAATATGTCCAAGAAATGCTACCCGATTGAGCCAAAACTCACATTTGCTAAACTTAGCATAGAGAGCGTGTTCTCTTAAGGTCCATAGGATGATACTTAGATGGTGTTCATGTTCCTCCGGGCTCTTTGAAAATACCAATATATCATCGATAAACATGATTACAAACCGATCCAAAAATTCTCTAAACACCCGATGCATCATATCTATAAAGGCAGTTAGGGCGTTTGTCGATCCAATGGCATAACCGTAAACTCGTAATGTCCATATCTTGTACGGAAAGCGGTTTTCAGTATGTCCTCCTTCTTAATCCTCATTGATGGTAACCCGTTCTCAAGTCGATCTTAGAAAATACCGAAGCTCCTTGCAGTTGATCGAACAAGTCATCTATCCTTGGCAACGAATACTTGTTTTTATGGTTATTTGATTCAATCGCCAATAGTCAATGCATAACCGCAATGACTCATCCTTCTTCCTCACAAACAAGACTAGCGCTCCCCCTAGTAATGCACTAGGGCGGATAAATCCTTTATCCACCAATTATTGCATTTGAACCTTCAACTCCTTCAACTCCGATAGAGACATTCTGTAAAGCGCCTTAGAGATCGGGTCCGTCCTAAGGGCTAACTTGATTATGAACTCTACTTCTCTTTCGTGTGGTAATCCCGGCAATTCTTGAGGAAAAACATCGGCCTAGTCACGCACCACGGCTATATCCTATAGCTTCGGTCCTTCAACCGATGAATCAACTATCGCAACTAGATACCCTTGGCATCCTTCGTTTAATAGTTTAGTCACTTCCAATGACGAGATCAAGGGAATCGAGATTCCTCCTCAACTTCCCACAAACTCAAATTTAGGATGACTAATCGGATTAAATTGGATCACCCTGCTACCGCAGTGAAAAACAACTCTTTGTTTTCCCAACCAGTCCGTCCCAATTATAACGTCATAATCATCACGGTCAAAACTGCCTGGTTTATTAATTCTTCTCTACCATCAATGACTATCTTACATCCCGAACACCCTAAGGTAACTAATACTTTATCCTTTAAGGGTGTAGTTACATGCAATATCACTTATAGCAGCTTTAACTCAATCCTAGCTAATTTCACAAATTGCGCAAATACAAAAGAATGCGATGCTCTAGGATCAAATAAAGCATAAGCAGCATGATTACATAGGGAGACCATACCTGTGTTCATGCCAAGCGCATTCTCTGTCTCATTGCGCGTCATTGTATAGACTCTCCCTTGCGCCGGCGGTCTGTTTCGATTATTCGGTAGAGCAGCTCCGATTTGAGGTCTTGCCCGGGGTCGTTGCGGCTGAAATCAAGGTCCCGTAGCTTGCTCCAAAAAATTCATTATCTGGTTATCAAACTTGCCACATTTGAAGCACGCTTCGATTCCGTTCGGGCAAGGCCCATTTCCGTGCATCCTTCCACAAAGTCGGCAGCCCAGCTTAGACCGGTACGCCGCTTTCCCATTATTTCTTCTAACCGAAGGGACGAAGCACCGATTTCCCATCATAGGCCTTTTGCCAAACTGGCGGTTATTCCAAGTTGGCATAAACCGCGATCCAAAAGCTGTAGCCCTCTCCTTCATATCCCGTTCCACCATCTAACTCCGTTCATAAAGCTCATCATAATCCCTTAGGTTCAGCAGGATCAATTGACTATGAAGTTCGGGCTTCAATTCATCCCGCAATCTTCTCGCTCTGTCCAAAGAATTCTCCACCATCCTTGGTGCATACTTTGACAATCTCGAAAATTTTGCTTCATACCGATCGATGGTCATCTGGTTCTGACGGAGCTGCTGAAATTCCAACATCTTCCGCTCCCGAGCAGTTTCAAAGAAATATTTTCCGTTGAAGACTTCTGCGAAAGCGGTCTAGTTTTGAACCGTAACATTAGGGAAAACTCTTCCTTTGGTGGCCTTCCTCCAATCACTTGTTGTATCCTGAAGTTGATACACCGCCAGGGTTACCTTTTCCTCTTCCGTGCATCCCGTAACTTCAAATGCTTTCTCTAAGTCCTCTATCGAACGAGGAGCAACTTCCGGATCACCTTTCCCATTAAACCTAGCTGGTTTTAACTTCAAAAACTGTTCCACCAACTGGTACATTTTTCTATTCCCAATGTCATTCCCTTAATTGACATTTACTTCCACATGACGACTCTCAGCCTCGGCGGCCTGGGCAATAGCGACTACTTGTTTTCGAGTCCGTCGGCCCATCCAGTTTCTAATTTTCTCTAGAGCCTTAAGGACTCCATCCACTCTTGGGTCCTTCCTAACCGATGTTCTTGAACTAGATGCTCCTCCGGAACCTTCTCTCGAACCTCTACCTCGGTCATTCATTTTCGCTAACTTTCACAATACCTGAGTCATTATAATTCCACCAAGGAATTAGAGACCTAAGCCATTTACTCAAGTCTAGCGGTTCCACACTGCTTAATACAACAACAAACATAAAGTTAACAATCATTCTACCGGAAAATTCTAAATATGACTTAACAAACAACATCAAACACTCAAGACGAAGCCAACCAATTATGCCAATCATAGGCGAATAGCCAGTGTCATGCATAACGTATCTAACTCTCGTAAACACCTAGGGTATCTCTATCTAACCATCCCAAAGTTATCACTCCTTATTACTCAAGATCTCATCCAAACATAGATCGAGCTGACCTTGCTCTGATACTAATAAAATGGGGATGTCATGATCCAAACCCTACGAGCTCGACAATATCCCCTCCGGCCACGCTTAAGTACAATTCTCCAGGATCCAAACGCCAACGAAATTCGAACTCAACATGAATGACAAACACATGCGGAAGCGTAAACCAAATCCCGTATAGAAACAAATAGCAATACGATAACTTGGGACGATAAAAGAAAAACTTATATACATATTCACATATCTATTACAAAGCTAAATCCAAGGCTTCAAAGGCCACTGTATAATCCTATGACCACCTACAATAAAAAGATCTAGTGGTCGAAGCCTAACTTTCATCTAAAAAGTACACATCAAAAAGTCAAGAGGCCAACTATCCTAGGCCTCATCTCTCACTATCCTCGACGACGTCCCTAAAGCTTCCTCATCGTCGGTCATCGACGGCATCTCCACATCGGAGGGCTCTACTACATCTACGTCCTCCTTGGGCTCTAAAACCTCCAGATCTAACTTCGAGTCTTCGGGGCCGGTATCTAGGCTTGTCACTACGCCATCGGGAGGTGCAACCTAAGTGGGGTCCCATTCCCCAACTCTGTCATAGGGAATGTCAAAACCCTTCAGCAGTCCTACCAGAATACCCCATGTCTATATGTCTAGGCTAGGCACCTATGGGGCTTCCAAAATTTTCTGCTACATCTACCCGGATGATAGTGGTATGCCTATAATACACTTTATCTTCCCTCACAGGATACTCTATGACCACGATCTCCATATCCCGGGGAATTCTAAACCTCTATGGTGGATCGTTCATTGTTGAGGCGGACGATTTGAAAACGGTAACCCACGACGGGGTGAGAATGAATCTCAGTAAGAAAGTCTCTAATCTTGGGTTAAGGCGCTAGTGCCTCCGGACACATCCTAGGTGAGTGGTTCTCAACAAGTTCTCACTCATCTAGTGTATCACACAAAATAAATTTCAAAAATAAACGTCATTCTTTCCTCCAACTCACTACGCCTTTAATAAAGCCACGTTACTCAGAAGCCCGCGTTTAACGTATTAGGCTACAATATAAATGGACAGACCCACGTAATAACATCTCAGACCATTATATAGTTCGAACCCGCATAATAACGCCTCAGGTTGATATAACCCGTGTAATAACGCCTCAAGTTAGTATCCCACATTTAATGCCTCGGGATAAAATAATAAACAGAATCCCACGTAATAACGCCTCGGGGTAAAATATTGTCTTATCTACACAAACCCACGTAATAACGCTTCAGGGTATAACTTTCACACTCACGCTCAATTTTTCCTCATGAAAGACCATATACCAATAATTTTCCCTCGAACACTCGACCGACACCACATGATCACATAAAAACCTCCCGATCGATCAATCTTAACCACACGATCTTGTTAAACTTCCCGATTAACAGATTGAGACCACACAATCTCACCACTTTTCTCTAATAAAAGATCGAGACCACACGATCTTTCTAATTTTCCCATCCACTCAATCGAGACCACACGATCTAATTATGCTGAAGTATTTTTTCGATTAGGATCACGTGATTCACTCTCGTTGAATAATTAATTAATCGGGACCACCCGATTAAATCACACTAAAGCTATCAGCCAATCGGAACCACATGATTAATTTAAACTAGTGCAACAATTAATAGGTACTACACGATTAAATTATGCTAACGTAGCAATTTATCGGGACCGTACGATCACATCATCATAAAGTAGCATTTAATCTAAACCACATGATTAATATATCATAAAGCAATAATTAATCATAGCCACACGATAAATCTTCATAAAGTAAGATCCAATCTAGGCCACACAATTAAAGTACCATAAAGCGACAATTAATCCTAGCCGTACGATTTCAATCATGGAGAACTATTCACCTCAAGATCACATAATCTCTCTCACTCCTCTCATTTTCGGCCAAGACACCTTCAAGAACACAATCCAACAATTTCTCACCTCAAAACTACTCCAATATAATTCCTTTAGCATCCTAACTACCTAATCAAGGTTTAGGAACTAGCTTACCTCAAAATCTAGTAAATTCTACCGTGAAAATGTTGAGAAAATTTTGATCCAAGCGGCGGCTCCAGTGGTGCTCTCTCGGCCGGTGCTTGGTCCCACAGTGTCCGGCAACTTTGGGTGGCCCATGGTGGTGGTCGGTGTTTGGGGATGGTTGGCGGTTCAAGGTGAGGTCGATGGTGGTCTGGTGAAGTTTCGGTGGTGGTGGTAGCGGTGAAGGGGTGTTCGGCCAAGGAAAGTGGAAGAGAGAGAGAGAGAGTGAATTGAGAGAAAATAAAGCTAATAATGAATAAGATGATGAATAACATTATTAGAATATGTTAGGATATTTTTGGGTTGATATTTTGGGTTAGAAATTGGTCTTGAAAAGGAAGAGAGAGAGTCTTGTGGGGTCCACCAATAATTCATCTCATTTTGCTCTTGAAATGCAAGAAGGGTATTTTAGTAATTTGCTACCCAAGTTGACTAGTCAAATTTCGGCCATGAGGGGAAAAATGACCAAAATACCCTTTGATCGAAATAGCTTGATGGGTATTTTCCAAGGGTAGATGGGCTTTTTCCCATTTCTAATCCTAATTTCATTTTTCCGAACACTTTAGGGTGAACTGCGAAGTGACCATACTTCGGATGAGGTAATGTCCAAAATATAATTATTGGAACTCCTGAAGGTTCGACGTCTAATTTCGAAGTCCGATTCGTGATCGATATCAATTAATTGAAATTTTAGCGTATCTCAAGCTAACGGACGGTGTGACATCCCGTATTTCGACTCCCTTTCGAAGCTTTGAATGAATGAAATGTCTCATTGATATATTTCAGCTAAATCTTGCTCAGAATTGATCTCTCTTGAGAAGACTAACCAAATGGGAATGGCTAGCTAGGAAAATCAAGTACGTGGACCTAAGAACTTGATCCTGGATCCATTCTTTGGTCATGAAAATTGTCGAGGGAATATTTTGGACCAAATAGGCCGATCCTAGAACGGTTAAGAAATGATTTGGGTGATACCCTATGCTTGGATCACGGGTGATTCCATTTGATCTCGTGTGGGTTCCGAACGTTCCTAAATCATTTTCTAACGACCGTATCCATCGGGACTAGTGGTTGACCCTCGCAATTACGTGACAACCAAAGTCGTCAGAGCTCGAGTAATTCTTACATGTGATATTAATCACGGGTTGATACGCGTAACTCCTAAAAGCCACTCGTTAGTTTGAGATACGCTGAAATTTCAATTAATCGAGATTGATCGTGAATCGGACTTCGAATTAGATGTTCGACCTTCGGGGGTTCCAATAATTATATTTTGAACGTCACCTCATCCAGAGTATGATTACTTCGCGGTTCGCTCCAAAGTGTTCCGAAAAATGAAATTAGAACTGGAAATGAGAAAAGACCCATTTACCTTTGCAAAATACCCATCAAGCTATTTTAGTCAAGGGGCATTTTGTCCATTCACTCCTCATGGCCGAAAATTGACTAGTACAGGGTGAAGGAAATTACCAAATTGCCCTTCTTGCATTTCAAGAGCAAATGAGATGAATTATTGGTGGACCCCACAAATTTCTTTCTCTTCATTTCAAGACCAATAATTCAAGATAAATATCTACCCAAAAATATATCCCAACCTATTGTCTTGATTATCTTCATCTTCTACCTCATAAATATCTCAACTTTCCCTCACCTCACTTTCTCCCTCTAGCTTGACCGAACTCCCTCTCTCTCACCCTCACCCGCCGGACCGCCGACCAAACCATCACTGGGCCATCACCGGGACATCACCGGCCACCCCTTGAACTACCAAAGCTAAGCCACCATCGTGGGCCGCCCGGAGCCACCGGATTTCCATGGGTTAAAGCCGGCCGAGAGAGGACCGCCGGAGCCGCTACTTGGATAAAAAATTTTCTCAACTTTTCACCGTAGGTTTTGCTATATATTTAAGGTGAACAAGTTTCTAATCCTTGGTTAGGTAGCTAGGATGCTAATGGAGTATAGATTTGAGTAGTTTTGGTGAAAAATTGTTGGTTTGCTCTATGAGGATGCCTTGGCCAAAAATTGAGAGGGGAGAGAGAGAGAAATCATGTTGCTTGATGTGATGAATTTTCTATGATTGGAATTAGATGGCCATGATTGAATCTTGCTTTATGATGCTTTAATTGGATGGCCTAGATTGGATCTTGCTTTATGAAGATTGATCGTACGGCTAGGATTAATTGTGGCTTTATTATGATTTAATCGTGTGGTATGTATTAATTGCACGTTAGCATAAGTTAATCGTATGGTATATATTAATTGCTATGTTAGCATGATTTAATCGCGTGGTATATATTAATTGTTACATTAGCATAATTCTAATCATATGGTGTAGATTGATTATTATTTTAGCATAAATTGATCGCGTGACATAGATTAATTATTGCATTAGTATAAATTAATCGCGTGGTTCCGATTGGCCAATAGCTTGGGTGTGATTTAATCTGGTGGTCCCAATTAATTAATTATTTAAGGTGAGTGAATTACGTGGTATAGATCGAATAATTCTTCAGTATAATTATATTGAGTGGTCTCGATTGAGCGGTTGGAAAAAATTAGCAAGATCGTGTGGTCCCGACCTTTTATTAGAGAATATTAGTGAGATCGTGTGGTCTCGATCTGCTAATTGGGAAATTTGGCACGATCATGTGGTTAAGATTGATCGATCGGGAGGTTTCTATGAGATCGTGTGGTGTTAGTCGAGCGATCGAGGAATATTGTTACTATATGGTCTTTATGAGGAATAATCGGGCGTGAGTGCGGAAATTTTACCCTGAAGCGTTATTACGCGGGGTTTGTATTTATAAGACCGTATTTTACCCCGAGGTGTTAAACGCAGGGTTCTGGTTGTTATTTTATCCTAAGGCATTAAACGCGGGATACAAACCCGATGTGTTATTATGCGGGTTATATCGACCCGATGCGTTATTACGTGTGTCCGAACTATATAATGGCTTGAGGCATTATTACACGGGTTTGTCCATTTATATGATAGGCTGATGCGTTAAACGCAAGCTTTTGAGTAACGTGGCCTTATGAAAGGCATGGTGAGTTGGAAGAAAGAGTGATATCTATTTCTTCAAATTATATTGGGTGATTTATTGGCCGAGAAAGAATTTATTGAGAACAGCTCACCTAGGATGTGTCCGGAGGCACTAATGCCCTAATATAAGATTAGGGACTTTCGTACTGAGATTTATTCTCACCTAGTCGTGGGTTATCTCTTTTTCCGACCCTCCGCCTCGACAATGAACGATCCACCATAGAGGTTTGGGATACCCCGGGGATATGGAGACGGTGGTTACAGAATATCCCATGGGAGAACACAAAGTGTACCATAGGCATGCTACAACCATCCGGGTAGACATCGAAGAGAATTTTTGGAAACTCCATACATATCCGGCATGGACATATAGGCATGGGGACATGTTAGTAGGACCGTTGAAGGGTTTCGACAATTCCTACGATGGAGTTGGGGAATGGGACCCTACTAAGGCTGCCCCTCCGATAGCGTAGTAACGAGCCCAAACACGGCCCTGAAGACCCGAAGTCAGACCCGAAGAGTTTGGAGCCGGAAGCGGATGTAGAGGTAGTAGAGCTATATGATGTGGAAATGCCTTCTATGACTGATGATGAGGAAGCTCTAAGGATGTCATCGAAAAACGGTGAAGATGGGGCTTAGGATAGTCGCTCCTCAACTTTTTTGAAGTATCCTTTTAGGATATCGGCTAGGCATCGACCACTCGACCCTTTTTGTTGTGAGTGGTCATAGGCTTTACAAGTGGCCTTAAAAGCCTTAGGTTTGACTTTTGTAAAGGATATGTATATAAGTTTTTCTTTTACTGTCCCAAGTTATCGTGTTGCTGTTTGTTTTCGTACGGGGTTTGGTTTCTACTTCCGCATGTGCTTGTCATTCATATTGAGTTCGAATTTCGTTGGCCTTTGGATCCGGGAAAACTGTACTAAGCATGGCTAGAGGGGATGTTAGCGAGCTTGTAGGGTTCGGGTCGTGACAGGCAGCTTTTATGAGTTACGCGTATCGACCCATGATTAATATTACGTTTAAGAATTACTCGAGGCCCGACTATTTTGGCTGTCAAGTAATTGTAAGGGTCAATCACTAGTACCGATAGACACGATCGTTAGAAAATGATTTAGGGACGTTCGGAACCCATACAAAGTCAAACGGAATCACCCGTGATCCAAGCGTAGGGTATCACCCGAATCATTCCTTAATCGTTTTAGGATTGGCCTATATTGGTCTAAAATATTCCCTCGACAATTTTCATAGCCAAAGAGTCAGTCCAGGATCAAGTTCTTAGGTCCACGTACTTAATTTTCCTAACTAGCCATTCTCATTTGGTTAGTCTTCTCAAGAGAGATCAATTTTGAGCGAAATTTAACTGAAATACATCAATAAGACATTTCATTCATTCAGCGCTTCGAAAGTGAGTCGGAATACAAGATGTCACATATATGCAATGGATGAATTTATTCTAGAATACAAACTAACCCAATAATGCATATGAAATTAATCTAATTAATTACATGACTAACCTAGATGAAAAAAAAAAAGATTTAGAACTGCATTGGCATAATTACAATAGGTTTGTGACTTTTTTGGTAATTTTTTCCGTGGGGGAGTATATGGTATATTCCAAATGATTTTTCACTTTCTTGTTTATCCACAAATAATAATTCACTTGACAAATCATATTTACGAAAAGGATAGCCGACAAGCACTTGTAATCTACCCACTCTAATTAAATCGAATCTCTGAAAAGTAATTCGTAATTCCAACCACCCTGATTAGTCAGTAAGATAGTTTTGTCAGCCTTTTTGCATTACCCAAATTCCCAAATTAGCCGAACATGTTGTAGTTTTTTGTGAAAATTTCTTTTATGAAATGCAGTTAACGCCGTCGAGTTCCGTCGAGTTCTTACCCTTTCAATTTGATGCAATCAAAAATCAACTTTTACTAAGTGGTGCAAATCAAGTTTCAACTCTCTGGATTTGTGCAAGTTATAAACGTTTGATAGAAGTTGCATTGAAGTCGCAAAACCTTTGTCATAAGTGCAACTCAGCGGTACGATATGGGAAATTTCCTGTCATTTAAGCAAGTTCATATCTTGTGGACTCCACTAGCAGACTTAGGAGGTTAGTAATCCTAAGTTCCAATTTTCGTTAATGTCGGTTAAACATAAAAAATTCAAAACCGTATTTAAAATACTTGGTCAATCAATATACACTAGATGGATATTATGTCAGAAAGTTAGAACTCAATTAAGTTATGCCCATAAGAGGACTTTTACTGAACTTTTCTATGAAAACTTAGTTTTCTCGCTGTTCATAGCTTATTTTAACTTATTATTTCTTGACAATATGCTTGAAGAAGATTTCTTTTGAATAGCCGTGCGGTGAAGAAAGGAATGACTCTACATCAAACAACATAAGAAATTGAAACTAAAAGAAAGGAATATTTTTAAATATGCTTACATTTAAAGCTACTTTAGCATCTGTTAGAATTCTTCTTAGTGGTTCGTCTTTCATTCTCTTCTATATGTTATGTTCTATAAAACATTGCTCTTTCGTTCCGTCTTTAACTCTGGGAAGAACCATCTCCTTTCTCCAATGCAGAAAATCACAATGAAAGGTCAAATAGGTAATCCTTAATTCCTTTCACTAGGTAGAATTACTCCTATTTGAAATGTTTTAGTTTCGTTCCTGTTTTATGCTGGATATGTAGAATTGTCATCATTTAGAATATATTCAATACATGTGACAAGCAAAAACAGTAAAACAATGAGATAATTTGAATCGTTTTTCCTTATTCATTTTAAGTTACTTTCATAAAAGATTGGTAAACGTAAATCTATCATTCTTAGGGTGAAAAATATTGGTAACTATATTATTAGAGCATTGTGTGTTGACTTAGCAAATAATAGCTGTTTGTATGATTGTAACTAACCCTCGTTTTCTTTTACGAAAAATGAATTATTTGAAAAATATTTCCTTAAATGACTGTTTGAATTGCTTACAAATATGAATAAATTAAAGAAATTTGTTGTTCATAGAAAAATCTGTAGACATAAATTGTTATTGATAATGAATATAATTTTCGTTGACTAACTACTTTACGTAATACAAGCAATCATTTTAAGGAAAATATTTTCAAGCCATTCGTTTTCAGCAAAATAAACGAACAATTTTAAGGTACTTCTATGTGAATTGTCTCTTAATTATACGTGGAGGTTTTGTTTTCCTATCCATAAAGTCTTTATTACGCTAACCATCAACAATCTTCTGAAAAATGACATTAAATGTCCTGGTACAGATAGGTGCTTCTTTGTTAAGATTGATGGAAGTCTTCGTAATTTTGCAGAGGAATTTACTTTATTAGAGAAAATAAAGACCAATTTGTAAACTAGAAAACATCGCTATATAGCGGCCCAGAAAATGGGTTGCTAGAGATCCTCTTTTGGTCGCCCAAAGTTCTCGTGACCAAACAAATTATTTGGACGCTGTGGAGCTTATATGTTCCGATGAAAGTATTTAGTCGCAGAAGTCGTAGCTGTGGTCGTTAAAGGCGGTTCTGGCCCCTACTTCTAGCCTCTAGAAGTGCTTTGGGCGACCAAATGAGCCATAATTAGCCGGTAGAAGTAATTTTGGTGACTTTCTAGAGATCAAAAATGGCTCATTGGTCGCTGGAAGTGTATAAGAGATTTTTGACATCCTGGTTTTTTTATTTGTTTCAACCCATGGCACCAATTACTGATCATTCAATTTTCCTGCTTCCAAACTCAATTTACTGTATTTATTATAAATAAGACATCGGTATAAAAAGAACAAGAGAAATTTACTCAATCAGTCCTAAATTTATTATGGGAATGCCAATTTAATCCTGAACTTCTCAACTTTGACTATTTAATCCTGAACCTTTGCATGAACTCCAATGTAGTTTTTCTGATCAATTTTTACTGGAAATCACTAACATGTCGTCCATCCATCACTAGCCATCTTAAGTGGCATGGTCAGTGGTATGGTATGTACAACTCTAGTCATTAGCATCACGTTATGAGATACTTTTCTTGTATTTCATTTTCAAAACTTCACGTCAACGATTTTCGGTAAAAATTGATGGGAAAAATTATATCGTCATTTAGCATAATGATTTAAAACTAAATTAGAAAAATTGAAAAGTTAAGTACTGAATTGGCACATGTCCACTGGATTTAGGGCCAATACGGTAATATTCCTATAAGAATAAATACTGCAACTCAACCCAGAGCCCAAATTTTGGTATCGCTGCTTCCTGGTGCAATAGAAGGCCTTCCATCCAGTAATGAGCTCCGAAGAAACCAGACAGAGCTATAGATATCACATTTAAAAGTCAAATTGCCAATCATAGAGTAGTCAAATCCACATGTTCTAATCAAACCCAGCATTTTTTCCACCAAAAAGCATACAATGAAGTAGCTTCCAACAGCTTATCTTCTCTAATAGCTATCCTCGTGCCATCCAGAGTCGGGTTCTTTCGCGTCCCTCCCCACTAGTAGACTCTGCCAGCCCCAGGAACGTTGGTGGCCCTTTTTTGCTTGCTTAATTCTCCGTGAGGGTAGTGGACACCCTTCAAAACCTGACTCCAAAGGGAACCTGGTGCTTGTACAAGTCACCAAGCTTCTTTCCCAAGCATTACCTTACTAAAGATAATTAGATCCTTAAAGCCTACCCAGGTCTTTCATGCTCTTCAAGTTCTCCCATTTCCTCCAATGGGAACCTGCTTTTTTTTTTTTTTTTTGGCCTTTTGCTTCCACCAAAAGTAGACAATCTTCTGCTCAATTGATTTGCAAATCGAAATGGGTAACTTGAAAATGGACATCACATACTGTGGCAGCGCTTGAACAACCGTTTTAATGAGAATTTCTTTCCCCGCTTTAGATATCAACTTTTCCTTCCACCCCTCTAGCTTGGAATTAACCCTTGCAAGCACCCAGGCGAATATTTGTTTCTTTGTTTGTCCCTAGTCCGATGGGATTCCTATATACTTGCCTGTCTTCTCCATAATTGGTACTCTCAATTCCTTCGCCAAATTTCTCTTCAGTAGCTCGGGCCAACCCTTGCTAAAAAAGATGCTCGACTCATTCAAGTTTATTGCATGTCCTGAGGCAAAGCAATACTGGGTCAGAATATTTGCCAAATTTCCCTAAGGGAAGCCATTGGTCTATCACTGGCTGAAAATTCAGGGTCTTTAGCATGAACCATACAAAACAATATCTTTAATCAATCATCAATTTTCAAATATGAATGTCATTAAAAATTTCATACCGTATGTAAAACTCGTGTGGTCATATGATATCATGTAACTACATGACATCATTACCTCACTTATATATAGAAAAGAAGGACACCACAAATGTTATAACTTTTGTACGACATTCACTTGAGTGTCATTTTCTTTTATCACATGAGTACCATAACTTTTATAAGAAGCTCATTTCAATGCCTTAAATTTTTTCTGATCATTTGAGTGCCATATAATTTTTCAATCAATCACTTAAGTTACTCAAATTTTTTTAAAACATCCACCACTAGAGCAGGCCATGTTGGATTTTGGACACTTGGGTGAACGTTTTTTTTAAAGTTATTGCATTCAAGTGGTTAATTGAAAGTTATGGTATTCAAGTGAACGTTTTTTAGAAGTCATCGTACTCTAGTGGTCAGAAAAAAAAAATTATGGCTCTCAATGCACTTGTGTCATATATATATATATATATATATATGAGAGAGAGAGAGAGAGAGAGAGAGAGAGAGAGAGAGAGAGAGAGAGAGAGAGAGAGAGAGAGAGAGAGAGAGAGAGAGAGAGAGGGAGGGGGGGTTAGCAATTTTGTTGAACAGTTTTACTGTATTCGTCATTAACCTTGTAAGAATATTTCTTACTAAATAACATGTGGATCTTATCAAGATCTCACTAGTCATTTTTGTAACAGGCACATCATGCCCTTGTCCTTCCTTAAAAGCTGTATCCAACAAAGTGGGAACCATACTTTGCCATCGCAATTCCCAAATTAGGAACAAGAAATTGGACGCAAAGCTTGAAAAGAAGGTGCTCGAAGTGAAGAACACATTATCAACAAGGCGTAACAAGTTCCAAACAATCAATAGCATCATCATGAGGTTCCCTCAATTCAAAGAGGGATTGAAGGATATTAAGGCCATTTTCCAGCAATACGGTGAGTTTTAACAATATTATCTATTGCTCCACATGTTCTTTTTATATCACTAGAGAAATACACAAGTGATGCTTATCTGCATTCAAATTTAGCTGTGTTGTCTTAATTATGAATCAAATCAATGTGTATTTCGTTTCTTAATCTTTGTGGGTTTGCTAAGAAACCCACAATTTAGTTCATGATGTTCTTTTTCTCTAAATCTTATATGGTAAGTTTATAAAATCCATGTTGTACATTATACACTTGTATTAAGATTTATTCTTCAGTTAGATTGTAACTAGAGGATGTTGAATTAATGAACTTTTCAGCGTTATCAATGAGACGGTGAATGCTAATGGCATAAATTTAACTTAAGAGCTATTAAGATTTTGAAATAAGTTGAATTTTATACTAGTAACAAACTATATCATTGATCTTTTGTCATATATGTATGTGTATGATCTATACTACTAACTACGAGTAATCAGTGTATATTGCAATATCCTCTCACCTCCATAGATATAGATTTTGTTGCAATAGTGTTGTTAAATAAATGAAGGCAATAAATATTGCAACCTACTCCCTTATTTCTTTTCATTGTAGATGAGGACTCAAATGGGACAATTGATAAAGAGGAACTAAAGAAATGTTTGGAGGAAATGCAGCTTCATCTCTCCGAAAAGGATATGGAGGATTTGTTTCATTCTTGTGATATTGATGAAAACCAAGAAATACAATTCAGAGAATATATCGTTCTTTTATGCCTCATCTATCTCTTAAAAGAAGCTTCGTCAACTAATGAGGTAATTGCATCTTTAATCTAATTTTTTTGGAAGTTCGAAGGTTAACAATAAACCATTTTAGATATTGTATTAATTACTATGACATAATTTTCCAGACGGAAAAGATAGGTTCACCATCAATAGAAGCTACTTTTGATGCGATCATTGAAGCCTTCTTATTTCTGGACAAAGATGGCGATGGGAAGTTGAAGAAGAAAGATGTGATCAAAGCACTGAACGAGGCTTCACCGACGGAGAAAACTCCTCGCCACGTTACCATGAAACGATTCAGTACAAACCTCGAAACCCTAGTTATAATGCAAACGTCGCCATACGATTCGTTTTCGTGATTATTGACATTGGCCTTGTTTTTTCAATGAGTGCAGAGGAGATGGATTGGGGTAGAAAAGGAAAAGTAAGCTTTAGAGAGTTCCTTTTCACTTTCGTTGATTGGGTTGGTGTGGAAACCAACCACGGCGAAGGTGACGGCTTCAGCTACGGTGATTGCGATGTTTATGGTGACGATCTTCCCTCGTGAACATCACTCAGAGAGAATTTATAGAAATGCGACACTCATATATGTATAAATCAAATAAGACAATTTGTAACTATTGTACATGTGATCTGAATATACAAGAAATCAAGGCACTTAGGTTTAGTTTGAAGAAATCAGTCAGTTCTAAACTTATTGTATAGATACCAATTTAGTTTCAAAATTTTCAATCTTGCCAATTTAGTCCTAAATCTTTACATGAAATTCAAAAATGAAGAAAGATTATAAAAAGTTTGTGAACGGAAAGAGAAGCCATTGGCATCTTTGGAGCGAAAGTGAGGTCGGGGATTCCTGTAGTAATGAAGAGGTTGCAAACTAATGCAGGAGTATCCGACACATTGAAACTATCCTTAAACTATGATCTGGTTCTATCGGCAGCCCAATAACATCGCTGCTCATTCAGGCCAAAACCAACCTTGGTTGCAATTTGCTTCGGTGGTGTGAAGTAGCCGACTAAAATGTTACCGACTCCTAACCTAGCCGACTAAGCTCGATTTCTCCAAGATAGTTGCTGATTTTGTTGTGGACAAATAACATACAGATAGGGGATTCATCTAAATTATTTCCTTGGTCATTTGCAGACTTTCCACGATGATTATCTGCTAGTCTAGCCTGGTGGACGAGATTGCTAAAGAAGTTCAAGTCTCTCAGTCTTTAATTCTTTCTGATTTCTAGTTGTCTTTAATTCCTTTCTAGTTCCCAAGTGTCTTTAATATTCAGGGATTC
The DNA here is from genome assembly GCF_020921035.1 of Rhodamnia argentea. Taxonomy (NCBI): domain Eukaryota; kingdom Viridiplantae; phylum Streptophyta; class Magnoliopsida; order Myrtales; family Myrtaceae; genus Rhodamnia; species Rhodamnia argentea. The sequence continues at coordinate 15,929,532 of NC_063150.1, forward strand.
CCTATGTGTCTAGTCCCCATGTGTTTACTAGTAGATCGGTCCTTTGAGTCTTTATTGTTCTCCTATTTCCTAAGTTCGAGTCCCTCTATATAATGAGGAAAAGTTCTCCATTGTAAGACAGACTTGATCGAATGAATGAGAATTTCTCTATGTGAGTTGAATTATACACCTCTTCGGCATCTTTATCCTTAGAAAGTAGATTACTCCTTGGTGGTGAGTCAAAAAGTACTTTATTATAGATTGATGACATATCCTTTATACCATGGTGGTGAGCTTTCATCCTATCTCGATTTTATCCTTAGCTGGTGTTATCTTTAGGCTTTGGTGGTGATCATTCCATCCTTCGTTTTGTATCGTTGGTGGGGGGTTCATCCTCTATGCCTCGATATAGTTCATTTCCTATTGTTTACTTAATGTTCTCACACACTGTTCCAAACAATTATCCCCGGCAATCCCCATACACCGTACATATATTTCAACCCATTGTTACCATTTCCAACTCTAAAAATCTTTACCAAACGGAATTACTTGCCTATGCACGCATCAAGTTGGTATCAGAGCTCAAGGTTGAACTCATATTGAGTGATTCCCTTTCTGTTATCTAACTCATTCTACAAATGGATGATTCTATTACAAGAGTCTTGAATTTGGAGCAAGCGCACAATGAAAGGCGAGATCGTGCCATAGAAAAATCTCCAAATGCAAATGGAGCATATATTTGAACTCTTTGAGCCGCCAGCAAGATATCTTGAAGAGCACCACCGATGCGACCATTCTAATTCCCGATGAAGTTCTACTTATGGTTCTGGTTCCACTAGAGGAAACTTAAGTGATTCAGAATACCATGCTCGGAGGAGAAGAGGGAGGCACAAAGATAATGATCGTGATGTCAAATTGGAGGTACCTAAGTTTGAAGGAGATTTCAATCCTAATGACTTTGTAGATTAGCTTCACACAACTAAACAAGTTTTTGACTTCACGTCATACTCGGGCAAAAAGAAATGCAAAGATGTTGTGCTAAAATTGATGAAGTACATTTCTCTCATGGGAGAATTTAAGGCATTAACAAATCGAGGATGGGAAGAGAAAGATCCACTTTTGGGAAAAACTCTAGAAATTGATGAAGAAAAGGTTCTTGCTTGCCAACTATAAGCAAGGCCTATTCCTGAAGCTAAATTCCCTTAAGCAACATAGGATGAGCATCGAAGAATACATCAAGGAGTTTGAACAACTCATGATGAGGTGCGATGCTAGAATCACAAGAGTAAACCATCGTTCAATTCCTTTACTAAATGAATCGAGAGATTGCTGATTTGGTTGAGCTTCAACCTCATTGGTCCTTTGAGGACGTGTACAAACTAGCAATGAAGATTGAGAAGCAACCGAAGGACAAGCGGTTTTCTTCCAAAACCTTGACAAGGGGAACATCCTTCCTTAAGGGTGCTTCTTCTAGCAAGGTTGGGAGTTCATTGGCTAAAGACAAAGGCAAGTAAAGGCTACTGAACACGTCAAAGATCTCAATAAGAAACCTAAAGGTGACAATCTAAAATGCTTTAAGTGCCTTAGCTATGGACATTTTTAAGCAAATTGTCCTAACTGAAGGTTTATGACCCTTTAAGGGGTTGAGAAGATTGATTTGGAAATTTAAGAGGAAGGTGATGATTTTGACCAAAACGGTGGTGAATTTTGTTGAGAAAACTTTCCTTCTAACTATTTTGATTTGAACAAATCTATTCTTATTTAGAAAGAATCTGGTTAATGCAAATAAACTTTTTATTAGAGGAATGAACACACGAATGAAAGCTTATATTGTTCCAAATCTAATATGACATCCTGAATTCCGACCCACTTTCGAAGCTTTGAACAAATGAAAGGTCTCATTGATATATTTCAGTCGAATCTCACTCGAAATTGATCCCTCTCGAGCGGACTAACCAAATGGGAATGGTTAGCTAGGAAAATCAAGTACGTAGACCTAAGAACTTGATCCTGGACCGACTCTTTGGCCATGAAAATTGTCGAGGGAATATTTTGGACCAATAAAGGCCTATCCTAGAATGAATAAGGAACGATTTGGATAATACCATATGTATGGATCACGGGTGATTCCATTTGACCTCATGTGGGTTCCAAACGTCTCTAAATTATTTTGTAACTATCGTGTCCATCGGACTAATGATTGACCCTCGAAATTACATGACAACCAAGGTCGCCGGGCCTCGAGTAATTCCTAAACGTGATATTAATCACGGGTCGATACGCGTAACTCCTAAAAGCCTCATGTTAGTTTCGAGATACTCTGAAATTTCAATTAATTGAGATTGATCACGAATCGGACTTCGAAATTTGACGTCGAACCTTCAGGGGTTCCAATAATTAAATTCTGGACATTTCATCATCCATTGTACGGTACTTCGCCGTTCGCCCCAAAGGGTTCAGGAAAATAAAATTTGAATTGGAAATGGGAAAAGACCAGTTTACCCTTGGAGAATATCCAATATTTTCACTTTGGCCGAAGGGCATTTCGGTCAAATCACCCCCTTGGTCGAATTTGATTAGTCTTTGATGGGGGAAATTACCTTTTTACCCTTCTTGACTTTTAGACCAAAATATCTATCCCCAAAATTATCCTAACCTTTACTAATAAATTTTAGGTCTTCTTCTCCCAAAATTCAAGAACACACACACACTCTCTCTCTCTCTCTCTACCTCACTTTCTCTCACTTGGCCGAATTTTTCATTCCCCCACCTCCATTGCCGAAAATTTCTTCAAGCTCTCGCCAGTTTCGCCTTGAACCGCCGGAGCACAACCACCGCCATGCGCTACCCGGAATCGCTGTATTTTCTTGGATCAAAGTCGACCGAGAGGAATCTCCGGAGCCGCCGGTTGGGATCAAAATTTCTCTCGACTTTTTCGCCGGAAAGTTTGCTAGAGCTTGAAGTAAGTTGGTTCCTAACCTTAGATTAGGTATCTAGGTTGCTAACATTAGGTTGAGAAGATTTGGTGAAAAATTGGTTGGATTTGTGCTAGTTCTTGCTATGGCCGAAAATGAAGAGGAGGAGAGAGAAAAACAAATGTATTCTTGCATGAATGGTAAATATGCATGATTAATAATGGATGGCTAGGATTTGATCTTGCCTTTCATGCTTTAATCCAACAGCTTATATTGAATCTTGCTTAGGAAGATTGATCAGACAACCGAGATTAATTCCCGCTTAGTATAGATTAATCGAGTGGTGGACATTAATTGCATGTGAAGATAATTTTAATCGTACGGCCTAGATTAATTATCACGTTGCTATAGTTTATTTCTATGGTACGTATTAAATGTATGTTAGTGAAATTTCAATCGGACAACAATTATTAATTACTATGTTAGCATTGTTAATATCGTGTGGCGTAGATTAATTTTTGTGGTGATAAAAATTAATCGTGCGGCCCAATTGGCCGACGGTTTGAATGTGATTTAATCGGGTGATCCCGATTTATTATTTATTCAACGTGAGTAAATCACGTTGTCCCGATCGAGTATTTATTCAGTATAATAAAATCGAGTGGACTCAATTGAGCAGTTGAGGAAAATTGGAAAGATTATGTGGTCCCGATCTTTTGTTGGAGAAAAATTGGGAAGATCATGTGGTTGCGATCTTTCGTCGGAAGAAATTGGTGAGATCGTATGGTCTTGATCTGCTAATCGGGAAGTTTAGCAAGATCACGTAGCGAAGATTGATCGATCGATCGGAAGGATTTAAGAGATTGTGGGGTATCGGACAAGCGATTGAGGAATTATTATTGTTATATGGTCTTAAGTGGAATAATTGAGTGGAAATGTGGAACTTTACCCCGAAGCGCTATGACGTGGGGTTCATATTTTATAAGACCATAATTTACCCGAGGCGTTATAACGCGGACAAAGTTATTATTATTTTACCCCGAGACGTTAAACATGAAGTTGTGCTTATTATATTATCCCGAGGCGTTAAACGCGGGATAGTGACCCGAGGTGTTATTACACGGGTCTGGACTATACAATGGCCTGAGGCGTTAATACGCTGGTCTGTCCATTTATATGTTAGCCCGATACGTTAAACGCGGGCATTGGAGTAACGTGAAATTTTTTATATGATAACCCGAGGCGTTATTACGCAAGTTATACCGACTTGAGGCATTATTACGCAGGTCTAGACTATATAATAGTCTGAGGCATTATTACGTGGGTTTGTCCATTTATGTAATAACCTAAGGCATTAAACGCAGGCTTTGGATCTACGTGGAATATTTATATTATAGCATGATGCGTTAAACGCGAGCTTTAGATCAACATGGAATTTTATATGATAGCCCGAGGCGTTAAACGCGGGTTTTGGAGTACGTGGAATATTTTTATGATAGATCGAGGCGTGGAACGCCGATATGGGAGTAATGTGGAATATTTGTGAAGGTGTGGCAATTTTTGGAGAAAGAATGAAATATTCTGGAATTTATTTGTGGAATGTTTGCTTCAAGGAGGAATTGTTGAGAATTGCTCACCTATGGCGTGTCTGGAGGCACTAGCGCCCTAACCTAGGATTAGGGACTTTCTTACCGAGATTTATTCTCACTCCATCGTGGGATTAACATTTTCAGGTCTCAAGTGATGAATCATGTGATTGCCGTGGAGTGACATCGGAAGCCATCTTAGGGAGGACTTAGATATTAAGCCCTATTCGGATGTAACCTTTTGCAGCCTTAAGAAATTGATGATTTTGTATTGTTTGCTTTGACTATGCAGCTAGTTTGATGAATACTAAGAGAAGTATCATCCTTCGTCCTAAGTCATCTCTATTTATAATGAAAAGAGTTTTACATTTGCTTCCGCATGTGCATTTCTTTTACTTTAAGCTCGTAGTTTGATGGCCGAGGGATCCTAGGAGACTAAAGTAAGTCAAACGGCCTAGTGGGATATCCGCGTGCCTGCTGGGTTCGGGACGTGACATCCCCATTTGGAGTGGTATCAAAGCGAGGTCAACTCGATCCAAGTTTGGATGAGATATGGAGTGATAAGGAGTGATGACTTGAGGACTATTTGATAATGAGACCCTTAGGTTTAAGCATTGATTTGTGAATCTTGAGGATTATAGGCTTGAACTTGTGTGATATTCTAATGGTTCTAGTAATGATTATAATGGATGAACTTGGAGAATGTTATGACCAAGGTTCATAAGGAAGCAAGCGGAGATTGAGAAGTCATAAGCCTAGGCTGTGAGGTTGAAAATGTGCTTGAGTTTAATAGAGAATTAGTTATGAACAGAGGATCGGATGGACTATACAATTGTGATTATGACTTGCCAATGACCCAACTTGAGTTATATGCTAGAACATAGGCAATGGATCTATGAGACGTGACAGTCATTGGTGGAATTAGAGATCTTTTGTGGATAAGAATTGATCCGAAAACGACTACGGTAAAACGAGTAGCGAGGACAATCATGTAGTGCTTGTATTTGTGGCATTAGAATGAAAGTTGAGGAATGTGCATGCATGAGCTTATCACTATCGGGCCTAATAAAACGTCGCTTGGTATGGAACAAGTTGACGGGATACCTATAAACCGTAATGAAGCATGGTATGGGACGTGTGGAACAGGGCTTTCTCCGTAGATGTATGACTTGGGACAACCTGCAATGACCGGGTCTAATGAGAACGGGGAGTGATCGCCGGGACAGAGAGGTCCGGACAAGGAACGGCTTCTAACAGGCTTTTAAGATAGCAAGGAGGCAGGAATGACCTAGGCCATAAATTGAAAGGGAAAGTCTAGGTATCGGGTTAAGTCCGATCTTGATTAAGGGACGTGTTGCACCGAGTTGATCTTCAAGGTGAATTTTCAAAATTTGTTTGTGATGGCACCTATGATTGGCATGATTAAAAGCTTCGTGCTTGGCAGTGGATGCCACTATGTAGTTGGCATCATGTGATTGTTATGGCCAAGGTCTAACCGAGAGATTAGACGGCGTGTAGAGTTCATACCCCGTTGAACTAATGTCTTCTAAAAGTGTGATAGCTTGTTGTGTTCATATTAGAGGAACAGATGCCTTTATACTTAAAATATGAGCAATTGACTCACTGAAGTAATGCTTTGAATGGTTGCTTGATGTTGGCCTAGTTGAGTTTTGGCCTAGTTGAGGTTTGCGTAGTAATTGGTTGTTAATTGAGAAATTACCTCGTTGAGGCTGGCTTGATAGGTAGTCACCGGTTAAGGGTGATTTGGAATCCTTGAATAATTAGCAAGTAGTCGAGAGTTGTCTAAGAACCACTGGATGGTTAATTGCTGGTGACAGATAATGAGATGAGCATCCGGGAACCGCTAGACTCGAGTAGATGATTTAAGTTTTTAATTCCTGGAGGGAATTGTAGTGGTTCAAATGCCATAAGGACCTAATGAGGTCGAACGACTAAAGTATGGTCACTAGAGAAGCATTTGGCTCGAGTATACAAGATATGAGAATATTCAAGAACCGAAAGGAATCATGATAAGTGAGTAAAGATGAACCACGATAGTATGAGCGCTAGAAGAGCATTTGGGCCGATCTTGTAATTTGTGCAAGACCCAAGAGTTGAAGGGGTTAAGAGAACATTGAGAGGAATTTGAAATTCGATGGGCAGGTAGACTCGAGAAGGAGTTGCCGTTGTTGCCCAAAGCAGATAAGATCGCTATTGTTAATTGTGTTGTTAGCAAAGTAAATGATAGAGATCGTGGGAGAGATGATAGAGAATGGAAATGAAAATTGTTTGAAAGAAAGCTTGTGGAAGGATGTATAAGAGTGAGATTAACTAAGTTTGATGGAGAGAGTGAATTTAAAAAATGTCTTTCTCTGGATTGGGGATTGTGTAAGGAAACCTTAGAGGTTTTGGGTGCATGGAAAAAAAGAAGTGACCCTAGCAGATACTAACCTTGAAAGGTCGTCAATGATTGGTAAAAGGTCACCAAAGGAAGAGTTTTTCCTTGAAGACATGATATCTGCCTAGATTGTCTTCGCTAAGCTGTTCAATTGAAAATACTTTCTGAGGTTTCTCGAGAACAAGGATTGCCTGAACTTCAATAACATTGCAAAGATCTGAAGGCGATCAACTAATACGAGACAAAGTTCTCGAAGCCGTCTAACTATACTAAGGGTGGTCAAGAACCCTTTGAATGAAACGTGAAGTCCCTAAGTGGATTGAAATTCGAAAGCCTTATGGCTAGTTGTTACTCCTAATTTTGGGAAATGATAATGGGTCGTAATGAATGGAGTGGATAATCGGAAGAGGAATAAGCAAGAGAATTTCCGTTCATTGATTGCGAGTAAGGGAATCTTCACTTATGGAGCATAGAATGTGCCTGTGAGGAATGGCTATTACCTTGGCATAGAGCCCGTAATGAAAGATTGACGTTTCTTCTTTGTCACGGGGAAAAATTATGGAAAAAGTTATGTCGGTTGTCTAACTTTGTTGATTTATATACGATTGAGTGAGGTTGAATTGGGACCATTGGAAGTGGTATTGTGAGTTATCCTCCTAAAGGATAGGGTGTCATTTTTAAAGGGCGATTGGGTCATGAGATGTCATTACTGGAAAGGAAAGGGAATGGACTTGATAGTCCTAACTACCCACAGTGTTCATGGATGGATGAATAAGCAAAAAGGGGTACTTAGATTGTAACCACAAGGTGAATTGATTTAATCAATTAAGATATCCAAGGTATGGATGTGCGAAGACCGAGGAAGAACCTCGACTCCTTTGAACCTTATCACTAAAGATGACTGGGTTATTAGAAGAGAATGTCAAGTATGGGGGCATCTGAATCCTGGAGTAAGAACACCGCTATTGATGTGGACTCCAAGGACAAAGTGGATTCGAAGTAGAAGAATGCCACTAAAGTGTATAGTTTCCTTCATAGGGCAAGAGACCCTAATGTGGAAGGAAGAGAAAGTTCTAATTGTCATGGCATTAAGGTTGAACGTCTAGACTAAGAAAGAAGAAGCGTAACTCGAATGATCTCCGTAAAATTATTCTAAGGAACTGTCTTGTAGACAATGTTGAATTCCGGAAAATGTCGATGTTCAACTGAATGAATGAAATGGGGATAAGATCGCATTAGCTAGTAGTGGAACCAAGAGATTGAGGCACTAATGCTTCCCGAGGAAAGAGTGACAAAAATGAATAAAATGCAACATGGTCTAACCGGAAATCTATAAAGATAGAGAGCCAAGGCATAAGCTCTCAAGTGGATGGTACGAATGATAGTTTAAACGAATCGACACCCGATAGCAAGAGCTAACAATAGTCGAATTGTATATCCAAGGAATAATTGAATTAATTGTTACCGTCTTTAAAGACGATGGTCGGACTCGTTTAAGGAGTCACGAGAAGCATGACCCCGAGGAAACAATCATTACACGCTAAGTGTGAAGAGTACGAGTTTTGGATCCGATGAGGTGAAATTCATTGGTCGTGTGAAGTCCGAGAGAGGGGATCCCTATAAATCCTTTATGGGTAGAAAGTGATGATGGATCGACTAAGTTCGATGTGAGTTACTGAAATTTGAAGTTTCCTGGAATTGATGGATTGTCATAGGCGGATCGTAGGAAGATTCCCCACAAGAATTATTCCATTGATAAAAAGGGCTAAGGACGAGACGTAGCGCGAATCGATGAAACCGTTTATGAAAATGAGAGCGTTGCTTGTGCAGGGAATGACCTCTCAACTATGTGAACTACAAGAGTTAGAAATATTGACTGCCCCAAAGGGGACTGAAGGAAAGGTCATGACTGCGATGCCCTTATCACTAAGAAATGGTGAACTAAGTAGCGGAGGCATACAATTGAAAATTGAGCGCCTTGCATTTGGCAACAAAGGGACAGACCTTACCTCGAGGAATAAGAGATTCAACTTCTAAATTTGAAGTTTATCAATTGACTAGTTTGATAGCTACTTGAAGCATCAAGCTCGAAGGTCAGAAAGGAATTGAGATGTGGTAATGAATGGACCCGGACTTCTAATGGTCATGGAAACGAATAGAATAGGGAGAAAATCCAGATTTTTGAGTACTTGGAAAAGAAACCTCGAAGTTGAGGATAGAAACCTTGAAGTCCCATAGACGAGTGTACGAGTTCTATATTGGAGAGGAATCTAAAGACATGACCTCATTGGAATTTGAGGGGAGAATTATGGTGTCCAATGGAGTGGACTGAAGGTTGGAATAGTCTCACATGTGGTCAAGGATTAGACATGCCAGCCAAAAAGAGGCAAGACATTGAAGATCTAAAGATTGCTATGATCGTTGAAGGTTTTCGAATGGGATTGAGAGCAGGTTACTACGAAAGTAATTTTGAACTTGCTTAAGGAGTCGAGAAGGTTACAACTCGATTTGTATAATAGAAGGCAAGTTGATAAAGGCCATGAGTCCCCGATGGTACGAGAGGATGTTTGGAGGGAGTAATATGGCAATGGTATGAGCACCAAAGAGTGCATTCTTGCAATGGTTTAGTAATGATAGTAAACAAAGACACGAGTCTTATGCGATGCTTTGGAAAGACCTTGAGTCTAGAATTAGAAAAGCTGGATTGTAGTAAGGTATGTATGTTATTCTTGGACTGATAGACAATGGAAGAGGTGATTTGAATACTAGAGGACGTACTACCAACAGATATTGCGAATGTCAAAAGGGAAGAGAAAGGTGAGCATAGTTGAGGACCAAAGGAAACAAGTTTTGAAGGATAAAAACCATTATTGTTAACAAAGTGTCAAGTGACGATAGGAACTACTTTGGAAAGAGTAGTAGAGATGAGGCGTCGGTACCCCATAAGACGAGATGATTGGAGGATTGGAAATTTCGAGGACGAAATTTTATAAGGGGAGAAGAATTGTAACATCCTGAATTCCGACCCACTTTCAAAGCTTTAAATAAATGAAAGGTCTCATTGATGTATTTCAGTCGAATCTCACCCTATCGAGTAGACTAACCAAATAGGAATGGCTAGCTAGGAAAATCAAGTACGTGGACCTAAGAACTTGATCCTGGACTGACTCTTTGGCCATGAAAATTGTCGAGGGAATATTTTGCACCAATAAAAGCCGATCCTAGAATGATTAAGGAATGATTTGGGTAATACCCTACGCATGGATCACGGGTGATTCCGTTTGACCTCATGTGGGTTCCGAACGTCTCTAAATTATTTTCTAACTATCGTGTCCATTGAGACTAATGATTGACCCTCGCAATTACGTGACAACTAAGGTCGCTAGGGCTCGAGTAATTCTGAAACGTGATATTAATCATGGGTCGATACGCGTAACTCCTAAAAGCCACCCATTAGTTTGAGATACGATGAAATTTCAATTAATTGAGATTGATCGCGAATCAAACTTCAAAATTTCACGTCGGACCTTCGTGGGTTCCAATAATTAAATTTTGGATGTTTCCTCATCCAGTGTACGGTACTTTGTGATTCGCCCCAAAGGATTCAAGAAAATAAAATTTGAACTGGAAATGGGAAAAGACCCATTTACCCTTGGAGAATATCCAATATTTTCACTTTGGCCGAAGGGCATTTTGATCAAATCACCCCCTTGGCCAAATTTGACTAGTCTTTGATGGGGAAATTACATTTTTTCCCTTCTTGACTTTTAGACCAAAATATCTACCCCAAAAATTATCCTAACCTTTACTAATAAATTTTAGGTCTTCTTCTCCAAAAATTCAAGAACACTCTCTCTCTCTACCTCACTTTCTCTCACTTGGCCGAATTTTTCATTCCCCCATCTCCATTGCCGAAAATTTCTTCAAGCTCTCACCGGTTTCGCCTTGAACCGCCGGAGCACAACCACCGCCGTGAGCAACCTGGAATTGCTGGATTTTCTTGGATCAAAGTCGACCGAGAGGAATCGTCGGAGCCGCCGGTTTGGATCAAAATTTCTCTTGACTTTTTTGCCGGAAAGTTTGCTAGAGCTTGAAGTAAGTTGGTTCCTAACCTTAGATTAGGTATCTAGGTTGCTAATGGACATTAGGTTGAGAAGATTTGGTAAAAATTTGGTTGGATTTGTGCTAGTTCTTGCTATGGCCGAAAATGAAGAGGAGGAGAGAGAAAAAAAAAATGTGTTCTTGCATGAATGGTAAATATGCATGATTGATAATGGATGGCTAGGATTTGATCTTGCCTTTCATTCTTTAATCCAACGGCTTATATTGAATCTTGCTTAGGAAGATTGATCGAACGGTCGAGATTAATTCCTGCTTAATATAGATTAATCGAGTGGTGGAGATTAATTGCACGTGATGATAATTTTAATCGTACGGCCTAGATTAATTGTCACGTTGCTATAGTTTATTTCTATCGTACGTATTAAATGTATGTTAGTGAAATTTCGGTCGGACAGCAATTATTAATTGCTATGTTAGCATTGTTAATATCGTGTGGCGTAGATTAATTTTTATGGTGAAAAAAATTAATCGTGCGGGCCGATTGGCCGACGGTTTGAGTGTAATTTAATCGGGTGGTCCCGATTTATTATTTATTCAATGTGAGTAAATCACGTGGTCCCGATCGAGTATTTATTCAGTATAATAAAATCGAGTGGTCTCGATTGAGCAGTTGAGGAAAATTAGAAAAGATCATGTGGTCCCGATCTTTTGTTGGAGAAAAATTAGGAAGATCGTGTCATTGCGATCTTTCGTCAGAGGAAATTGGTGAAATCGTATGGTCTCGATCTGCTAATTAGAAAGTTTAGCAAGATCATGTAGCGAAGATTGATCGATCAGAAAGATTTAAGAGATCGTGGGGTATTGGACGAGCGATCGAGGAATTATTGTTGTTATATGGTCATAAGTGGAATAATTGAGAGGAAATGTGGAACTTTACCCTAAAGCGTTATGACGCGGGGTTCGTATTTTATAAAACCATAATTTGCCCGAGACGTTATGACGCGAGCTTAGTTATTATTATTTTACCCCGAGACATTAAACGCGGGGTTGTACTTATTATATTATCCTGACGCGTTAAACACGGGATAGTAACATGAGGCGTTATTATGCGGGTCCGGACTATATAATGGCCTTAGGTGTTAATACGCGGGTCCGTCCATTTATATGTTAGCCTGATGCATTAAATGCGGGCATTGGAGTAACGTGGAATTTTTTATATGATAATCTGAGGAGTTATTACGCGGGTTATACTGGCTTGAGGCGTTATTACTCGGGCTTTGGATCCACGTTAAATATTTATATTATAGCCTGATGTGTTAAACGCGGGCTTTGGATCAACGTGGAATTTTATATAATAGCCCGAGACGTTAAAGGCGGGCTCTGGAGTACGTGGAATATTTTTATGACAGTCCGAGGCATGGAACGTCGATATGGGAGTAACGTGGAATATTTGTGAAGGTGTGGCAATTTTTGGAGAAAAAATGAAATATTCTGGAATTTATTTGTGGAATATTTGCTTGAAGGAGGAATTGTTGAGAATTGCTCACCTAGGGCGTGTCTGGAGGCACTAGCGCCCTAACATAGGATTAGGGACTTTTTTACTAAGATTTATTCTCACTCCGTCGTGGGATTAACATTTTTCAGGTCTCAAGTGATGGATCATGTGATTGCCGTGGAGTGACATCGGAAGCTATCATTTGGAGGACTTAGATATTAAGCTCTATTCGGATGTAACCTTTTGTAGTCTTAAGAAATTGATGATTTTGTATTGTGCGCTTTGACTATGCAGCCAGTTTGATGAATACTAAGAAAAGTATTATCCTTCAACCTATGTCATCTCTGTTTATAATGAAAGGAGTTTTGCATTCGCTTCCGCATGTGCATTTCTTTTACTTTAAGCTCGTAGTTTGATGGCCGAGGGATCCCGGGAGACTAAAGTAAGTCAAATGGCCTGGTGGGATGTCCGCATGCCTACTGGGTTTGGGGCGTGACATTTGACGTTCGGGCTCAAGTTGAACTGTCATGAACTTGCTTCTGAGATAGTTTAAGTCTTTTATTCAAATATAGGAAGATGTTGCCTCTAAAGACTTGATCTCAATAATATTTATGTGACACGTCAGTAATGATTTTACTGAAGCTCACAATCACTATTCTAGTATGTTCAGATTCAAAGAGTCTCTTCTTCTAAAGATCGCTTCTGAATTATGTTTAGATTTTGCAATATCTTTCGGCCAGCTTACGAAGACCCATATTTGGCAGGTTTTTGGTTTGGCTACATTATTTATGGAAGTCTGTAATCTTTGATTGACAATATTATTTTTCAATTAGATCAGGAGAATATCTTCGGCTGGATATTACCTTCCAGGAATAAAATTTACTAAAGATATTAATCAACTCTACTTATGGAAGCTAAAAATTTAGTTGTATGGGCGATTGAATCTGAAGGGTTCGAACTCTACTCCAATAGCTACTATATCTTTCCAAATACAGTTTCGTTCAATCACGATTAATGACATCCAATCAATGATTGAAGAGCGATCATTTGAAGACCAATCCAATGGCTAGTTTGGGGGTAAAGGAGTATAAAAGGAAGATTCATGGTGACCAGCAGAGAGAAATCAAAACTTACAATTCAATAGTGCCCGAGTTATTTACATTTACATGCTTATTCCCGTGAGCTATAAGTTTTATCTTTGAAGAGGTTTTATAACAATAATTGAGTGTGATATCTCTTGTAACCTTTTAACGATTCATGTAGTAAAATCCAGCCAATCAGCTGTCGGCATGAGAGAGTGGTCATATGTGTATTAAAGCTGAACCACTATAAACATTGCATACGTTTCTCTCTTACTCTAAACTTACTTCATTATGTTTAGATTTATGCACGTTCTTTTACTGAAATTATTCAATCGGAGTTTTAAACTTGTTTAAATTTCGCATTAAGTTTCTATGTATTTAGAAATCACTTATTCACCCTTCTCTATGTGATATTGCTAGATTTGAGGAACAATAACAGGTCATGGAGAAAGCTGATGATGGCAAGTTCTTGATTATTTGGAGAACCTTACACTCCGACATTTCTCTAGAAGTTAATGAGCAAAGGGAGAATATCTTATGCACCCGTTACACCATTAACAAGAAGGTGTGTATGTCGAATGTTGATGGAGGAAGTTGTACTAGTGTTGCATCAACAACTTTGGTCGATAAACTAAAATTACCGAAAACCAAGTATCCTCAACCGTACAAACTCCAATGGCTCAATAAATGAAGCGATATTAAGGTAACTAAAAGGAACCTTGATTTCGTTTTCAATTGGTAAACTTACCAAGACCAGATTCTATGTGATGTTATTCCAATGGATGCATGTCACTTGATATTGGGAAGACCTTGGCTGTATGATAGAAAGATCGGGCATGATGAGCATAAAAACACTTATTCGTTTGACAAGGAACAAAAATGCATTACTCTTGTTCCCTTGAATCCGGTTATGATATCGACAAATCAACCCGTCAAGCGAAACACTAGAAACGAAAATTTTTTCTTGAATGAAACTCGGATTGAGAGAGCCATTTGCAAGCAGAAGAATGTAAATGCTTAATGGTTGAGAAAAATAGTGAGATTGAGAAACCCCTACATTCGAGAATGCATTCTTTGTTTAAGGAATGTACATATGTATTTCCGGATGAATTGCCACCTGGATTATGTCCATTAAGGGGAATTGAGCACCAAATCGATTTGCTTAATGATGCTTCCTATCGAACAAAATAGTGTACTAATGCAAGCTAGAAGAAACAAAGGAGCAGCAACGACAAGTCAATGAGCTTATTAACAAAGGCTATGTCCAAGAAAGTATGAACCCATGTTCTGTCCCGGCTATACTTGTACCAAGAAAATATGGTTCATTCAGAATGTAAGTGGATAGTCGAGTCATTAACCACATCACTATTAAGTATAGGTACCATATACATAGACTTGATGATATGCTTAATGAATTACATGTTTCTACTGTGTTTCCAAAGATAGATTTGAGGAGTAACTATCACCAAATTCGAATGGTAGAAGGTGATAAATGAAAAACAACTTTCAAGATTAAAGGAGGTCTCTATGAGTGGCTGGTTATGCCATTCGAACTTTCTAATGCTCCGAGTACTTTCACGAGGCTGATGAATGAAGTTCTTTGTCTATATATTGGCCACTTTTTTGTGGTATACTTTGATTATGTACTTGTGTATAGCAAGAGAGGAAAGGAGCATGTTTCTCACTTGAAACGGATCTTTGAGATTCTAAAGCGGAATATGCTCTACGCTAAGATGGAAAAGTGTCGGTTCATCTTATCAAGCATTGTATTCCTTAGATATGTGGTTTCTAAGGATGGAACCTCCATTTATCAGATCAGGGTAGGAGCGATAAAGTCATGGCTGATATCGAAATCTATCACCTACGTGAGGAGTTTTCATGGCCTTACTTCTTTTTATTGGAGATTTGTGAAGAACTTCAGTTCTGTTATGGCTCACATTATCGAATGCATAAAGAAGGGTTCTTTTGATTGTACAAAGACTGCTCACAATGCTCTTGAAGCAATCAAACAAAAACTATGTGAGTCCCTTATTCTAGCCCTTCCTAACTTTAATATAGAATTTGAAGTTGATTGTGATGCAAGTGAAGCGGGCATTGGAACTGTTCTCGTGGAAAAGCAAAAGCCGTTAGCGTATTTCGGTGAAAAGCCGATCGACTCCAAGAAGAATTATTCAAAGTATGATAATGAGTTCTATGCCATTGTGAGAGCTCTAGATCATTGGAGTCATTACTTAAGACTAAAACAGTTTGTGCTTCATTTCGATCATGAAGCCCTCAAGTTTATTAATGGTCAACACAAGCTCAATTCAAGACATGCTAAATGGATAGAATTTCTCAAATCCTTTTCTTTTGTTTCGAAATATAAATCTGGTTATACTAATGTGGTGGCCGATGCTTTATCAAGAAGACATTCCATGCTTGCTGTTTTGGATTCTAGAATTCTTAGTTTCTAAGCTATGAAAGAACTCTATGTTGATGATCCCGATTTCTCATCCATCATCACCGATTGTGAACATGGAGTTCAGGACACTTATTCTGTCCAAGATGGTTTTCTCTTCAAAGGAAATTGGTTATGCGTACCGACTAGTTCATTTAGAGAGATGCTAATCCGTAAAGTGCATGGTGGAGGATTAGCTAGCCATTTCGGCATCAAAAAAATTCTTGAAGTCCTTCAAGAGCATTTCTATTGGCCAAAGATGAATGAAGATGTGCAAGCTATTATCTTGAGGTTGCAACTTGTCAAAGAGTCTAGAGTCATTTCCATAAGGGTTTGTATACTCAACTTTCTATTCCATTACAGCCCTAGGAAGCTATGAGTGTGCATCTCATTGTGGTTCTTCCGAGAACTCAAAGGGGGAAAGATGCCTCCATGGTGATTGTTAATCGGTTATTAAGACGATGCTTCTCATGTTGCTAGGTTGTATTTTAAGGAGATCATTCGCCTCCATGGAAACCATTGTATATGATTGAGATTCTAAGTTCTTGAGCTGCTTTTGAAAGATACTATGGAGAATGCTCGGTTCGAGGCCTATATTCAACACAACTTGTCATCCTCAAACCAATGGCCAAATGGAGGTAATCAATCAAACTCTTACTATTTCCCTTCATGGAATGGTGAGTAAATGTCTTAAAGACTGGGATTTAAAGTTAGCACATATTGAATTTGCTTATAATCGATCACCAACTTATACTACTGGTCATTCACCTTTTGAAGTTATGTATTGAATTAACCCGTTCACGCCAATTGGTTTGATCCCAATTCCATTTAACTCTCGGATCAACTTTGATAGTAACGAAAGGGCTCAATCCATGAAGAAGCTTCATGAGTAAATTCGTTCCAAGATTGAGAAGGCTAACAAGTCCTACAAGAAGAAAGCTAACCGACATAGAAAGAAGTCTTATTTTGAGCCAAGTGATATTGTATAGCCACATCTAAGGAATGAAAGATTTCCATCCCACCGAAAGAACAAGCTCATGCCAAGAGCCGATCACCCATTCAAAGTTCTAGAGAGAATTAATGACAATGCGTACAAGATTGAACTTCCCGGAGAGTTTGGCCTTTTGGCAACGTTTAGCATGGGAGACTGTTCTCCTTATTTGGAGGATGTCCTTTCAAATTTGAGATCAAATCTCAAACAACCTAGGGAGATTAAAGCGGAAGCATCCGACACATCGGAACTATCCTTAAATTCTAATTTGGTTCTATCGGCTAGCCCAACAACATCGCTACTCATTCAGGCCAAAACCATCTTCAGTTATAGTTTTCTTTGATGGTGTGAAGTTACCGACATGAAGGCTAGCACCGGGGTAGCCGACTAAAGCATTACCGACTCCTAACCTAGCCGACTAAGCTCGATTTCTCCAAGATAGTTATTGATTTTGTTGCAAACCAATAACTACCGATGGGGAATTTATCTAAGTTGTTTCCTTGGTCATTTGGAGACTTCCCATGATGTTATCTGCTGGTCTAGCCTTGTGGACGAGATTGTTGAAGAAGTGCAAGTCTCCAAGTCTTCAATGCTTTCTGATTTCTAGTTTTTTTTTTTAATTCTTTCTAGTTCTCAAGTGTCTTTAATATTTACTGAGTTCTTATGTGTATAGTCCCCATGTCTTTACTAGTTAGTTGGTCCTCGAGTCTTTATTGATCTTCTACTTTCTAAGTTTTAGTCCCTCTATATAATGAGGAAGAGTTCCCCATTGTAAGATAGACTTGATTGAATGAATGGGAATTCCTCTACGTGAGTTAAATTATAAACCCCTTCAGCATCTTTTGTGACGGCTTAAGTTTTTTCTGATTGGATTAATGAGCGTAATAGAATTTTATCGGACTTGAAATTATTAGCGAAAGTGATTTGGGGAAGTAATTATTCGGCAATGCTCTATTCAATTTTTGGTGGTCATCGGGCACGACAATATTGGACGGACCATTGAAAATTATATGACCGTTGTAGTTTGTGTGAATCTGTCTAATGCAAAATTGCTTTGTGATTTGAGAACGAAACCACCGACCAACCCTCCTCACCGCCTCAAGACCCTTATATAAGGGTTTCCTCTCTATCTTCTCCCTCATTTTCACCTCTCCCATGCCGTGGACAACCCCCTTCTCCCTCAAACTCTCTCTCCCTCTCTCTCGATGCTCTCTATTCTCTTTGCTAGAGCTTGCCTTTTTCTCTCTCAAACTTGTGCCGGCGACTCTATGGCGTGTCAACTATAATCCACAAAGTTCACTATTGTCGTAGCTTGGCCCTCACTCGTTCTCAATGCCGCTCACTTCTCTCTCTTTTATGTACACGCCAAGGAGGAAGGATGGACGGTTCAAGCTCGTTCGAACAGCCAATTTGATTCCATTTTCTTCAAGCGTCAACCTATGGTAAGTACTACTTGTATCGTAACCACTAACCTATCCAATGGTCGTTTATTTTGGCGATTTAGGTGGTTTTAAAAATGGGTATCTTGCGAGAGAATTTTGCTTGCATGGAGGGTAAAATGAGTTAGTGTGAATGATCCATTGCTTGAGGCAATTTCTTTAGGTCATGAGTAACTCAAGGGTACGAATTGATCGTCTAGATTTTTGAAGAATCAAAGTGAATTGGATTGGGAATATGGGAGTGGGTAATTTGTCCATGTACTTAGATGGGGAATTAGCTACCCAAGTTAGTTAGGTTGTGTATGGTAACGTTTCTATTCCTGGGAACATATTTAGAACAGAAACATTTTTTTTGTGTTTCCGTTCCTGGCTACGATTTTTGAGAAAAGAAACGCATTTAGCAAGTACAAAAAAATACTTTTTTCACCAAAAGGAAGGATTTGCTATCGGCAGCGGCTGACGAGGGTGGAGGCCGACGGACCGGCAGCTAGCGGTAGCCGGCAGCCGACCGGCTGGCTAGGACGGAGGTCGGCGGCTACGCGAGCCGACGGAGGGCGGGAGAGGAGGCCTATAGTGGCGGGCAGCGACCGGTGGCAGGCGACCGACGACTTGGGACCGGCAACGACAGCCGCTTCAACTCCTCGTCGACAATGGTGGGCGGCGGTGGCTTACACAAGCTCGCCCTCGGATTGTTTCTAAAAAGTGTTCCAAAACCCCGAAACAAGTTTTTTTTGTTTCTCATTTTTGCTCTAAAAGTATTTTTGTTTCTCAAAAGTGTTCTCGGATTACTTTTGGAACAATTTTTTACCATACACATTTCTGTTCCCAAAGTGTTATGGGAATACTTTGGGAACAGAAACACTTTATCTCGAGTGGTACCATACACACCCTTAATCTCTCAATTCGGCTTGCAAGGGAGCTTTTATTTTTATCTAGATATGAAATAACTGAAATAAGGATTGAGCTGCTTGAGACATCATTGAACGGACATGAATGAAGGATTAGACCAAAGGAGGGATTTCGGCTATAGGCATGGAAGTGTGGTCCATGGAGTTTCCTAGTGTGATCCATGGTCTTTAAATGCTCACTTATCGATGGTTTAATTATTTATTCTGGTGGTTGACTGCTTGTAGTTTTTTTGCCCGAATGAATGATGAACGGTTAATTTAGTCGTTCGTTTAGAAGTTTTATTTGTTGAGCTTTGGTGTAACATTCTGAAATCCGACCCTTTTGAAGTAATGAAATGTCATCGATGTATTTCAAGTAAATCTCGCTCGAATTGATCACTCTTGAGTTAACTAACCAAAGGGGAATGGCTAACTGGGAAATGGGTACGTGGACCTAAGAACTTGACCATGGATCGACAATTTGGCCATAAGGGTTGTCGAGGGAAGGTTTAGAACTATTATAGGCCGATCCAAGAACGACTAAGGAACAAATTGCTAGCGTTATATAATTGGATCGTGGGTGATTCCGTTTGACCACAGTATAATTTGTGAACGTTCCTAAACAGTTTCCTGACGATCGCGTCCTTCGTAACTAATGATCGACCCTCGTAATCACATGACAACCAAGGTCGCCATAGCTTGAGTATGATACGAATCATAAGGTCGATATGCGTAACTCCTAAAGAGCCGCCCGTTAGTTTGAGATAAACTGAGTTGCAATCGATTGGGATTAGCCATTAAATTGGACTTCGAACTTGGGCATCAAACTTTTAATGATCACAATATAAATATTTTGGACGTCGCCTCACCAAAGTCAATTAAGTTTACGGTTCGTCCCAAAATGATTAGAAAAGTGAGATATATATGGAATTAGAAATTTCTCTTTTACCGTTGGATTAGATCTCATTCCTCAAGTTAGATTAAGGGCAAAGTAGTCTTTAGACTTGAGTTGGATTTACAAGATTGCCCCTCTTGTTGTTATTTGCAAGAAGCCAAAAGTTTGAATTATTGATGTGACTCCCTAGACAACTCTCCTTAAAATCCTCAACCACCTAGTCTACTAAGCCCCCTCAAGTCAAAAGCCTAGTCTAAGACAACCCATCATCTCAATCTCTCACTCTTTCTCTTAGCTTTGGGAACAAGCTGTTGAGAAGCAAGAGCTCATTTTCACTCTCCCTCTCCCCTTTCTCTCCACCATCTCCTTCTTGTTACCTTGTCCGTTGGTCACCGGGATGCCTCACCACCACCACCATCGACCACCCTCCTCCGCAAGAGCACCGTGAGCCTTGAACCGCCGTCCGCGAGCCGTTGAGAGCCCGCAAAGCCAAGCCAAAACAGCTGCTGCCCTTCACTGGAACTGTGGACTTGTAGGGCTGTTTTAAGGAGTTTCTTCAGTGGTTTCAAGGTAAGAAACTCCATATACCTCGCTTAGTATGTTAGACAACTTGTGGAAGAAGTTTGGAGTGGATTAAGAGGATTTAGGTGGCTGACTTCAAGCGTTTTCCTTGGACTGAATCAGCCCTCAAATCTGTTCCAGATCTGGTCGTGAAGTCTTGCCGCCCCTTGGTTGGCTTTTCCAAGCTTCAATCTTGTGGTAAGTTACTCTTAAACTTATTCTAGGACTTTAGGTTACTAATGGATGGTTTAGAATTGGATTGGTAGGATTTTAGGGTAGTTTTGTATGAAGAATGTGTGAAACCCGAGAGACCCGTTAATCTCGTTTTTCAGCGCGCGTCGAAATTGAAAGGGCTCGTTCGAGGTCGTCCGGAGTCCGAATTGAGCTCCGTTTTCTCCCACACGACCGTAAGATCATGAGAAACATGATTCTGAGTTTGGATTGCTCAAAAAAGAGATTAGAAAGATGTCATTTTTTTCTGAGAGTAGGTCTGGATATAGAAATCAGTAAGTGGATACCGCCGAGGATGCATGGACCTGGCTAAATTAACTTGTTTACCCTATATGTGTTTGGTCTTGAGGTGCCCTTGTGGATTGATTACTTATCGTTATTATGTTTGGCTATGGTTTGCCAATGTGAATTGAGCATTTGGAATTGACTAACTAAGTACCTTGTATTCGGTCATGAGGGATCGAAATGATCGATTGGCTGAATTGATAAATTGCTCCTAGTATGTTTGACCTTATGATGTGGAACATGAATGAATTGATGTGTTTGGGGCATAGTAGATGAACCATGAGATGTCCTTTGTGATTGTGCAATTCATGTTTGCTCGAACCCGTGCTATGGTTAATTGGCATGGCTTGTGTTGTTTAGGTCATGATTTGACCTTGAATTCAAGTTTGGCTAAGCGAACGAATTGATTATATCTATGTGATCATATAATACCCTGAAGCGTGATACGCGGGGAATTGAATTTATCTTGAGGCGTTAAACGCGAGATAACGACTTGAGGCGTGTTTACGCGAGTCTTAATATTTATAATGACTTGATGCGTGATTACGCAAGTCATAATGCTTAAAATGGCCTGAAGCGTTATGACGCGGGCACTTGGCAATCCGATATCAATGATTGGTATGTGATTGAGATATATGATAGGAAACACCTTTTATGATCTTGTGATTTGTGAAATGTCCAAGTACGAAGCTCGACTTTAAAAGCGTAAAGCATGACTTGAATTGCGAACTTCTAACTTATGATTGTAGTGTGCTTTTGTCGTTTTCCTTGCTAAGCAATTGTCCCTTTGAGTAGAATTACCAGTTTTAGGAATTGTCTAGAGGTACTATTAGCCTGCTTTAGGTTTAGGAATAACTTGCTGAGATTTATTCTCACCCCGTCATGGGATAACAATTTTCAAGTCTCAAATGATGAAGTCCCATGATCGCCATGGATTGGCTTTTGAAGATGCCCTTTTGAAGTAGATGAACCATTAACCTTACCTGATTGTACTTCTTTTTGTAGTCTTAGAGAGCTGTTTTTATATTTGGGGTTGTGTTCGCCCGTATAGCTCTGTAAGGTTAAACTTCATCTACCTTGTTTTATTAAGAGAAGTTGTATTTTGAGAATTATCAAGTAGTAACTTTTGAAGTCAATTTGACGTTTTTAAGAAATGTATGGAGTAAGTTTTAAATCTCGCTTTTACATCCTGAATCATTGTATTTTATTCAGTTGTATGGAGTGTAGTTCTCGCTTCCGCATGTGCTTATCATTTTAGGCTTAAGTTTGTTGCCGTTGGATCCCTGGGAAGTTTATAAATTTACGGCCTGTGCGGGGTGTTGGCGTGCTCGTAAGGTTCGGGGCGTGACATTTGGCTTACTCCGTAGTTGTTCCCTCCTTTTCGGATATCCATATACCTGCTACACTGGATAGTCATTCCAAAGCTTGAAAGTGAAGGTGGTGCTAGCTTAGTACTAGGAGTAGTTCTATCCTTAAATCCTCC
The DNA here is from genome assembly GCF_020921035.1 of Rhodamnia argentea. Classification (NCBI taxonomy): domain Eukaryota; kingdom Viridiplantae; phylum Streptophyta; class Magnoliopsida; order Myrtales; family Myrtaceae; genus Rhodamnia; species Rhodamnia argentea. The sequence continues at coordinate 15,952,258 of NC_063150.1, forward strand.
AAGCTTATTATGTAGTTTAGTTCTGTAAACAGATAATGTAACTAAATTGGTACCTATATACATTTATAATAAAGGATGATTTTACCTGTATGGTTTGTGCGTGCTATTGTATGGGTGTTTTTAATGCATGTATATAGGTAGCGAACCCTAGTAAGGCTATACCTTATTAGGCGTGACTGTCATTTTCTTTTTCTACATGCACTTGTCTTTCTTTCTTTTTTTTGGGTGGCCCACTACCCATTTCTAGTTATTTTAGCTTCACATGCACCTTTTACTATCTACAATATAAAATTAAAACAGAGTTCGTAATTAACGTCGGACAACGTCCTAGGACGTTGAAGCCCTAATCAAGTATTAAGGCATCGGGCCTATTACATCTTTATCCTTTGCGAGTGGATCACTTATTTGTGGTGAATACATGAGCAAATTAGAATGCTGCCTCTTGCCATTAGCTAGGAAATGTGTATGACTTTCATTGGACCACTTAGCATACATTAATGATGGCCATTATTACAAGAATGGATATAAATAATCCCCCTCCATTTTCCACCACCACTCACCACCATATCCTCTCTCTCTCTCTCTCTCACACACACACACACACCCCACTCGGCCTCCCTCTTGTCCGCTTGCTCTTCCATCCATCTTGCTGATCGTAGAGTAACTAAAGTCCCCGGTCTTGAGTTAGGGAGATTCATTCAATGCTTGGGCCTGGCTGCGTGTATGATTGATGATGGTTTCAAGGTTTATTATGTATTGTGTCCGTAAGTTGGGCCATGCCTCTTGCCATGGACAGGCTACGTTCGGCCACAAATTAGTTCTGTTGTGAATCGCGTTTAGCCACACTAGGTCTTAGCTGCGAGCCTTGTCTCGTGCTCGGTCATGCATGAATATGATTTGTGTTAATTGTCATGCATCACAACACTCGAATGATAGTACGCCGTCGGACCCTATGTTATGTTGACTAAGTCAAAGATAATAAATTGGTGATTGTATTTGTGATGCTTTCTGTCACAACCCTCTCCGCCGAGCGATCGTTGGCGTGGAACGCTCTCGAGGGTTAATGAGTCATCATCATCCAACTCATAATGGATAGATTTCAGACGCGGGCCCCTCCCAAAGCCCATTACCCAAACACAATGGCGGAAAGGATTAAAATCGGGGTCAACCTTAATGTAGTCGGGTGGCATGTGCATAGTGTACGTGCCATCGGAGTCACCACCAATCATTTCTTGGAGGGTATAATTGAAAATCCTATCGAATGGTCGGGAGTTACCAAACGATTCTACAAAAATTAGAGAAATGGGCTCGGAGATTTTGTTACGCCGAGGATGCCATCAACGCCCTTTCGGTACCGAGTTGAGTGTTTTTCTAACCTAAGAATTCATAAATATGGTCGAGGAGGTGAGATAGGCTCTAATGATCTAGGATATCATGCAGATAGGATTTTTCTACCCTATTAATCGCAATCACAAATTTAAGTGCGCAGATCAAGGAATCAGACATGCATGGATAAATCACATCAAATCAATCAGTCAAATCAATCATACCATGCCTACTAAACCCCTATAGGCTTAGAGAATGTCCAATTGAAGTTCGGGGTTAGTTTGGAAAATGTTCGGGGCCAAATGCCCAGAGGGGTAAAATGATCATTTTGGAAGGTTTGGGAACCCAAAAATCATAAATTAGGTCAAGCTAGTTGAATGTGGCTATTTTTTATTTTATTTTTTTGTGACTTTTTTTGAATTTTTTGGGATTTTTCTTTATTTTTTCTAATTTTTTAGAATTATTTACAATTTTTTTCTAATTCTTTATTGATTTTTCTATTTTTCTATTTTTAAATATTTTTTATTAAATCGGACCGGGTCATTGGATCAACTCGAACCAAACGCTCGGTCCAAGTCCGTACCTGAGCCCGCTCGGCACCTAAAACGGCATCATATCATCTTTTTATTTTTATTTTTCTAATTTTTTCTAATTTTTTAGGATTTTTTTTATTGATTTTTCCTTTTTTGATTGATTTTTTAATTTTTTTTATTTTTTATTAACTTTTTAATATTTTTCTGACCGAGTCAATCCTGTCCACGCGAACCGAGCGCTCGACCTCAACCCACTATGACCGGATCTACACCAAAACGATGTCGTATCCTATTTACTTCTATTTGTCTAATTTTTGAAATTTATAAACTATTTAAGAGAATATTAAAAATCTAATTACGGATCGGATGGCCCAGAGTGAGCCACATTTCTCAACCCTAACCGTCCGATCATTTTTATTTATTAACTAATATTTCTAACAGTTTTAATGATCTTGCTGACATGGCTGCCACATGTCATACCATGTGGCATCACGTCGGTACCAAGTCGGATGTTCACCGGTCAATACACTGACGGGTCTTCGTCTTCAACCTCGCGAAGCCATTGAACAGACGGCCGAGGCTTTTCCAACGCCGATCAACGGCCAAATCCTAACAAAATTGGCTGAAATTTGTCCCATTTGATTCGTCTCATCAAGCTCTACAACATATCTAAGAATCAAAGCATTTCATCCCATAATCAACATAGATTAAGATTGAACCAGTATGGCCATGGCGGTTCCAATCACGCGAACCAAAGCATAACAATGAAATTCCTTCATGCAAAAACATCACAAGAAGTTTAGAACACTTATCTCGAGCTCGGATCAAGCTCGCAATCACCCGATTTGGCTAGTCGATGATCGACGGTTCGAGCTAAGGTGGGAGGTTCAACTCAGGTTTCATAGGCGAAATCAATGCAAAAATGAAGTGCGATTGAGCTTAGAGTAGTTCGAGGAGCAAAACGTCTCAACTAATTGCAAGAATGAAGGTTGGAGATGAGTTCCGCCATTGATGAACAAGGAGAAGCTCGAAGCGGAGAACTATCTTTTCAGAGGATGTTAGGCCGATTGAGTTAGTCAAATCGCTTCCCCGATACTTCGGAGAGCTTCCTAGAATGATCATACAGCTCGATTTGGTCCGGATTGCTCCGGTGAAGACGTCGCAATCGAAGCTCAAATTATCGATAATGGCAATCATTGAGAGCCTTTCTCTCTAGCTTTCACACTCTCTATATAGTCTATTAGGTGTGTGTGAACAGAATGGCCTCCTTTTGTGATAAAAAAAACTCTTGAGGATTTTATAGTTGGATTTGAAAATTTTAGCGCTCGCAGAGGGGGTTCGCCGACTTCAATTGCATGTGAGGCCACGTGTAAAATGGCCTCGCCAGTGCCGGCCGTTGGCAAGGAATCACAGCAAGTTGATTTGGCCCTCCAGCATACGCAATTTCGTGCCAATTTGGCACGAATTTCATCTGAGTTTCCATAGGCTCGGCCATGGCAAAGATTGACCTCGCCAACGCAGCTCCGGCGGACTTAGGCCATTGGACATGGCTCAATCGATGCGAGTAGATGTCTTCTTCGATTCCCCCACCATAATTCGTCTGATTATCAATGAATTGGCGTCAAATTTCCTTGAACAATCTCAGCTTACAAAACCGGTATTTCACGCGGGAAAATTGGTTGGAGGAGTTGGGTTTCGACCGGGTCTTTAGGTTGGACCCGGTCTAATTTGGCGGACCCTATTGATTTTAATTTCAAAATTAATCAAAAATCTTGGGGAATTTTTCAAATTAAACTTCGAAATTGAATTTGTGGACATGAATATCATTTAAAAATATAATTTTTCCCAAAATTTTCTTGCGAGTTGTTCAAAAATCCAAAATCTTGCTCAATATCCGATTATGAAAATTTGCAATTTCGAGCTCTAAATGGTCAAATCAGATCAAACTACCCCAACCAATCGTTTAAAATACCAGAAAATATAGGACGGTGGTCTTATTCTTGTATGGCGGTCCCTAGATTTTGATTAATTTCATTTTATGCATGATACGTGACTAAAATGAAAGATTTTTATGCAATTAAGTCCAATTCGTGCAATTGTGCAATTTCTTGAAATTCAAGGACTCAGTTGCAATGCAAGATAATCAAGTTGAATGTCAATACTCCAAAAATGCAAAAATTGCAAATAAAATGACTCAAATGGTATTTTTGGCCTAATTCAAGTTTATGAGTAATGAGGAAACACATATACTTAAATTATATTTTTAGAACTTTGGGAGGTTGAAGTGAAAAGGATATTAAAATAAAAATTTAGACCATTTTTGTATATTTTTCTGACCTCGAATGCTATTTTTTGTGAATTTTTCAACTATTTTCCTATTTTCAGAAAATATAAAATATGAAAAAAATAAGAAAATTAGTTTTTGTTCAAAAATGGTTCCTTAGGCTTGGCCAAGGTCACCAAAGTTGATTTTGCAATTTTTTGACTCTTTATGAATTTTTATGAATTTTTTAAAAATAAACTAAAAACTATTGATCAAAATTCGGGTGTCAACACTGTCATGCATGAACGCTTAAGAAAGATAAGATCTGATGTTAGCCGATGGTGGCGACGATGCATCGTTTGATGATGAGATGGCCCGAGGAGAGTTTTGGGACACCGCCCGAAAGGACGATGCCTCGTTTGATGATGAGATGCCCCAAGGAGAGTTTTAGGATGCCGCCAGAGAGGGCGATACCTTGTTTGATGATGGGAGGGATCCGAGGAGTAGCATTTCGGGATGCTGTGGTGTGCGATGCCCATTTGATGCTGGATGCCCCATTTGATGATGGGATGGCCCGTTTGATGACCGGACATATGAATGATGATGATAATGAAAGAGGTCACGTGCGTGTTCATGTTTCTCATGCTAAGAGGAGGGTAGTTCACATGTATATAGCAACATGATCGTGATAGCATAGCTGTTGATTAGTGATCAATGCATAAATGCAAGTCACGTCTCCGTGCTAGGTTTGGCGGTGAGCCGTCCTCCTACCTTAGGACTAGTGCTTTTACTTACTAAGCTTGTCTCATTCCTTCTTTTTCAAACTTGTAAGTATGGCCACTTCGCTTTATCCTCGCTTTGGCATTGCTTGTTGTATATAGCAATATCACCTAAAGGGAATGAATAGGTGATTTTGAACAAATTTGACTCTAATTGCAGAACTAAAGGAATCAAGTCAAACTAAGTATTGGTTCGGAATCCGAACATATGCGATATGAGATTCTAAACGTCGGTATGCAATACTCTATCAAACGGGAGAGAAAGAATTTAGAGATAAAGAACTTTGCACATGATGACTATAGTAGTTCGGCTTAGATTAAGCTTATGTCCACTCCTCCACGCTAACAACCGATAGGCTAGATTTCACTAGATGAATCAACGAAAGGTTCCAACAAAAAAATAATAATAATGAAAGTTTTACAAATGATTGTAATATCATACTCTTACAAAGCCTCTCAAAGAGTGCTGTATGTAGCTCTCTACAACAAGTATAAAATCTAAAGCACTCTACCACTTTGGAACTAATGATTCTGATCGCGCACCACGAGCAGAATCATTGGTCTTCTTTTATACTTCTTCACCCCCAAACTAGCCGTTGGATAGGTCTTTAAAGGATCGTTGTTCAATCGCTGATTAGACGTCATTATTCTGGATTGAACGAGACTATATCTTGGGAGATTTTATGATCATTGGTGTTAAATTAGAATCCCTCAAATTCACCCACCCATATAACTCAATCTTCAATTTCTATAAATGGAATTCGTCAAATATGGAAATTGTCTTGTCTCTTGTAAAGTAATTTCCAATCAAGGATATTTTACTAATCAATTTTAGAATAATCTTATAAATCAAATATTACAAACTTCCATAAATGAAATCCTTAGCCATATTGGTACATGTTAGATGTGGGTCTTCAAAAATAGAAATAGTTTCTAGAATTTGAGCATATTGGAACACTGAATATGAACTCAATAGAGTCCTTGTTGATGCTCGCATATACATCTCCGTCGAAGGTGTGATTGAATCTACATAAGTGGCTCATCACTTAATCTGGATAAAATAATTCAACTCCTTTAGAAACAAATATGCGATGACCTCATCTTGAGTCCGAACACCAATTAGGATCGATATAAGCTTCTCCATTCATGTATTACATTCGAGATAAAACATTTAGAGTATTTATCAAATTCTTTAAAGTGCATGGCAGTTTTGTCAGAATCAAAACATTCATAAAGAGAATTTCTCAACATTGCTAATGTCTATAGATGTGTCTTACGACGAGGTCGTCTATGTAGAAAACGACCTTGCTTTTAGTAGATGCATTACCATAGTTTGGGTGGAGGAAGGATGGGATGATTCGGTCCCCCTCCGTTATATTGCATGGTATGTCTGGTTCGCCAGCGATCTCATGGGGCCTCTCCGAAATTTTGATTGGCCACCCGGATTTAATAGCGGAGGATGGCCAACCGGGAGGCTGAGCCACCCGTAGAGCGAGGAGGACCAGTTTTGGATGCTGCGGCTACGTTAGCGGAGTTAGGAGCCCCTGGCTTTCTCGGATAAAAGCATGTAATGTAAAATATGGATGTTCTTATAAGAAGGGTCATGTAAAATATAGTCATCTTAATAATAGCCAAGTGGTGTGTTTCAGTTTTTCCTTGTTGTCTTGTATACTTGTTTGGGTGTTATAGTTTTACAGCTTCCGCATAGTTACAAGAAATCAAAGAAAAAAAGAAAATGGGTCGGAATGAGCATGTTGGAATTAATTGAGTAGAATTAATTAATGCGCCCATAATGGGCTAAAACCGAATGACGGTTATCGAAGGGAGGGTTACCAGAGCGGTTACCAAAGGCAGTTATCTGCAATTTTGAATAAGAGATAAGTTGGAGGGAGGGGTCGTAAGTCGGTTACTCACGCCAGTTTCTCCCTCTCTAAGAACTTTCTTGAACAATGCTCCCGAGACTCTCTTGCTCTTGTTCAGGTGATGGATTCTCGCAAGGCCGTTCGTCGGAGGCTCTTGATTCGTGGACAGTGGGTATGTTCCCTCATGTTATCGTACTTTGATCGGTGATACAAGTTAGTGATTTATTGGGCATGTTATATTATGTTTTACGCACGCGTTTCATTTAGAAACAAGGATTTAGTATCCTTCAGAGCATAACGCGCCTGGGCGTCACACACAGCCTAATGACAAGGCTGGAATACACAAGTGCAATCCTTTAAAGCCTTGACAATGTATACGAGTAAAGTTGCCTATATTCATCACTTTACAAGTATCCACACTTCACTATACGCTCAAAGCACCCTTTATAATGATTACCACCAACACTCTTTTAAAGAATTACAATCAGAATCACAATCAGAATTTCATACTGGTTCAGACTTTCTCAAAAAATAAGAGAAGTAGGAAAAAGTTTTGAGAGCATTTTGATCCCCTCTGCCCCCTGGAGTCTCACTTGACGCATATCTAAACTTCCTCAGCATGTTGGAGATTTCAGTTATGTAAAAGTAGTGGTTGCAATGGCTGTTCATAACTTAGACATATACCGAGAGCTAATTTATGATTCTTGCCCGAAATAGACCAAATTGCCTCTGCAATCTTATCTAACTTTTTTGGAATGTTTCTCTGTAAATTCCAAGGCTTGAAGTTGCCTCCAAAGTACCAAGATATTGAATCACATCGATGTAGCATTGGGTCTTCGTTTTTATGTTGAGTATTATCCTCTTCATTTGTAGCATGATGCCACAATGTTACCAGACTTTTTTCTTATTTTGATAGCCTCAACAATCTCGAAATAGTTTTTACTTAAACGTATTAATTTGTAAGTACAACATAACATTTCTAAATAATGTGTTGCCAAGTACACATGTTTCGGCACGACACAGTTACTGCAGCTGTACCATGTTAATGTCTCTAGCATAGTTGTCTTCCAATTGACTTTCGCTAAATAAAGTATTCCATCTTTTGTAGAAAGAAGTTTCCGCAAGACCATTGATTCATCATGATGAGATTATTCACGAATAAGTTTTCACCGGCATTCTATAGCCACTTGCAGCACGTGAAATGGACCATCCCTTCATTTACAAGTCACCGACCCCATGACTCAATACTTCACTTCTACTTCAATAAGCAATCAATTCCCTCATCATAATCAACACGAGCCTATCATAATTAGTTCCTCCCTCACGCCAACCAGGCACTTGCACGTTCTACCTCCACTTAAACCTCCTTTTCAGACTATTCACGTATCTCTCTCCCTGGAAAGTTCATATTAGTACTAACACTCTGATTATCTCGCTGTAAAAATATTTGCAAAATATTATTCTGCGGTAAAAAAACATTTGGAAAATATATTTTAAAAATGAGCAATTGTATCACTTAAAAAAATGAATGAACGAAAAAACTATTTTCATCATCTACCAAAACATTTAGATATAAAACCCACCGGTGGGTAGCTGCGTTGGTTGAGAGTCCCTCCCTCATCGTTGAGGTTAAGAGTTCAAAACTCGCAGTTGCTAGCATCTTAAGTGGAGGGCTATGGTGGTGGGGTCCTGTGCTAGTCTCCCCCGAGGTATAATCACAGCGCCAAGCGGCGTAGGGGCCGTGAGTCCCTGAAGGGGCTATCTCGGTTACCAAAAAAAAAAAACATTTAGACATAAATTGTTGTAAATAAGGGAAACATTTTCTATTGACTAATTATTTCAAGTGATATAAGCATTCATTTTTAGAAAAAATAATTTTCCTAATCATTCATTTTCTACTAAACAAATGGAGCCAAAATGGATGGTTCTTTTTCACTGATTTAAGGTTGTGTATGAATTTACCATTCAAGTTTTCAAATAAATCACAATAATCGCCAGCCGCAGGCGTTGTCCAAGCGTTGTAGGGGCCGTGAGTCCCCGAAGGGGGCCCGGCGGATCCTCGGTTACCAAAAAAAAAAAAACATTTAGACATAAATTGTTGTAAATAAGGGAAACGTTTTCTATTGACTAATTATTTCAAGTGATATAAGCAATCATTTTTAGAAAAAATAATTTTCCTAATCATTCATTTTCTACTAAACAAATGGAGCCAAAATGGATGGTTCTTTTTCACTGATTTAAGGTTTTGCATGAATTTACCATTCAAGCTTTCAAATAAATCACATTAGTGCTTAAGTTTTCCTTACCGACTAATCTAGCCTTGCATTTCATTTAATATGTTCACAAACGCCAACTCTCTCTGGTCGGTGATTTTCACAAACGCGCGCCCACACACAAACTGTGTCAAACCAACATATATTTGTCCCATATATAGTTGACGTCCCCTAGATTGTGATTACTGTACAAGGGTTTATACAATCACAAACACAATAAAATTTGGACAGATTGGGTAGTTGGATAACTCAAGAGTCAACCTTTGATCAGCCAAACTCCCACAAACGATTCACACCTTTATATGTGAATCCATAAGCTTCATTCAGCGTATACAGTCTTCCTCCATTGTCCCTGATTATTTCTTTGTCTCCTCTCCCCCAGTTGCATTTCCATGGCTTCTTCAAGATTGAGCAAATTTCTTCTTCTGTGTAACCCTTGCACATGGATTCTTCTTCTTCTCCATACAAAGTCTACGAAGGGACTTGCAGACGATATTGATTGGCTCCGGCGGATCAGCACGAAACGCAGTACCTTACCGGAAGATCTTGGTCGACTCATCCGGGCAACTCGGCAATTTCACCACATTACAGTCTGCCATCGACTCCATCCCTTCACAGAACACAAACTGGGTTTGCATCTACATCAAGAAAGGGATTTACCGGTACTGTCTTATTGATTTGTTGTTCCCTCTTATGTTTTTTTCACATCGAAATCGGAAAATTTGAAGGGGCTCATAATGTTCAGGCAGTCCTTACTAATTTTAGATTTTAGTTCAGCGTACATCACTTTTTTTTAACCATGTTTGACGTACTTAATACATATTAATTTCTTCGTATAATATTAACGAAAAGGAAAAATGGAAAGTCTCTTACAAAGGTATATCAAGCTTGTGCATGAGTTGAGAAGAGTGCCTAATGTGAAAATGCAGGGAGAAGGTGAGAATACCGAAGGACAAGCCGTACATCATCCTCAAAGGACAAGCAAAGAGGACGACCCAGGTCCTGTGGGACGACCACAACACTATCGCGCACAGCCCCACTTTCACTTCCTTGGCTGATAACATCGTCGCCAAGAGCATCAGTTTCAGGGTAAGATATAATCCGACATATAATGTCAACTTCAACAATGTTGCGATGTGTTGAAGGGGAAATACGTGCGCCCTATAGTTTTTCTCGCAGGTCACATATATCTAATGGAAGAATCTTTGTTAATTGACATACTAATGCTTTCTTCTCTTGCATTTTTATGGCTGTAGAATTTGTACAACAATCCGATTAATAAGAAAAACCCTAGAGTTCCAGCAGTTGCAGCTAGGATTTCTGGGGACAAGAATGTGTTCTATAGATGTGGTTTCTATGGTCTGCAAGATACACTGTGGGACGACCAAGGACGGCATTATTTCAAGCATTGCACGGTCCAAGGAGCCGTCGACTTTATCTTCGGTAGTGGGCAGTCCATTTACGAGGTAAATTCGACTTTTGTCTTGCAAAAAACCTTACTCATACCAACTTTAGTATATTAAGAAAAAGTCAGCCAAGATTATTTGGTGCGTAAAGCAAAGAAAGTTTTGGATGATGAGATCTCCAGGGTTTGATGCCGACCAAGAGAGCCAGGTTACGTTGAATTTATGACTTACAGAAAAATTTATGGCTACTTAAGCACATATAGATTCCACACTTCCACTCACGTTTAGGGCGATTTTAATTTCTAAACTTAAAATGTTTTATTGCCCTCTCCCATTTCTTACGTTTTGTTCTGTAGAACTGTGCAATATCAGTACTTGGAAGAGCCCTAGGGCCAGGAGTTTTAGGGTTCATCACAGCGCAAGGAAGAAGCAACCCGCACGATACAAATGGGTTCGTGTTCAAGGAGTGCAATGTGTTCGGCTCTGGGTTGGCCTTGTTGGGAAGGCCGTGGAGAGCCTACGCAAGAGTCGTCTTCTACCGATCCAATTTCACCAATGTTGTGCATCCTCGAGGCTGGGAAGCCGGGCATTTCGCCGGACAAGAGTGCGTCCATCTTATCCACTATGTCCTTTCAACTAATTCATCTTGAAAAACCACCCAAAGAGAAAATTTGAGCATGATCCTTAAGCGCTTCAAACTTTCTGAGTATTTATAAATATCAACACTATGTTCACATATAATTTTTCCGTCATTTTTATGAACTCGAATTATATTTTAGATTTTCGTGAAAAATCAATAGGTTGCCTTTTGCTTTTTATCACCCAAAACAAACATGTCGAGTCTAATCATGGTCTGACAAAATTAGTGAATTTTGAATTGGACTTGTGGACATAGCGGACCAAAGTGAGTCAATTTTTGGGTTTCCATTTTAATCAATATTACTTGTGCAGGTACTTCCAGTGCTATTTTTTTTTCCCCCTATTGTTTAGTGAGACCTTTGCTGTTGACATCAGTTTAGAAGTTTGCTTGTGTGCAACTGCCTGGCCAAAAGGAGTAGAACTTATCTTCCTTCCTGTTTTAGTTTAGCTTTTAGGTTTACAATTACCCTCTAATTGGGTAATAAAAACAGGATAACTAGTTAGTTTTGCATCCTCTAGTAGAAGTATTGAAGGTTGCTTTTTTTTCCTTTCTATTTGATTAAAATGGATCAGGCCCCAATTGACATTTTCAGAATACGGGTGTTACGGACCCGGGTCAGATACTTCTCACCGGATAGGATGGGAGAAGAAGTTGAACAGGGCGGTGGTCGGCCAATTGATCAGCACGAGTTTCGTTGACTCCGAAGGATGGCTAAGCAGTCAACCCCTCTAATACTATTACTGATTTCTGTTGATTATTTCCCTTTTAGTGCTCCATGACATCGTTGCACGGACTTAAATTACCTTCATATTCAATTCATATTTCCCTCTTCCATCACGAGTGAATTATTCGCACGAAACTAGAAATAGGTGATCTAGAAGTTAGCGTAGCCATGTCCATCTTTTTTGGGTATGTAGCTCTTCATTATTACATATTTATAATCTTTGTAGGTAGGTCGGTTTCAAGGTGGGTCAATACCCACCATAGAACTGGGAACTAGAATGGACAAGGCCAATTCCCCGGTTCATGGAACTGGAAGCTGACCCTGTTCACCCAAGAGCTGGATCGAACCGGTCGATTTCGGTCCAATTCATATACGTTAGATTAGGAGACGATATGACCATTTGCCTTCATTTGGGTGCGCTTACTTTTGGAATCAAAGCTTGAACTGCAAAGGTTTCGATACCAGCTCATGTTTCAGTTGCTACCTTTGCTCGTCTTATTTATGATGGCCCACGTTGAACTGAGGGAAGAAATAGAAGGAAAAAAAAAAAAAGCAATTCAGACACCCAATTAATCAAATGACTAAAACCTGACAATGACATAACCATCTAATTAATATCTTGCTCATGCTGCTGGAATTTACAGCTATGTGAGACGATAAAAGAACTTTCTTTTTTGCAAATCTGCTCCAGTCGATACCCTTCAGTTTCTCTATATGTAATTTTCCCCAAGCCATAACCCTTCAAAAATGAACATGCCATCAGCAAATGAGAGCTGAGGCGTGAGAGATGGCGAGGAGAGAGCAAGAGCCGAGTGGCATGCTGAGGCGTGTGAGAGAGGGAGGCAAGAGCCATGAGACTGAAAGGGCAAAGGTTTTGCCTTTTGCCTCTGCCAGCTCTACTTTTTAATTTAAAGGAGAAAAATATTACAAGATAAAGAAAAATTACCTTTTCCGTCCAGTTCAGCGCAAGGAACTGCCCAATAACCGGCCGATTCAGTCCGGCTCCCAGGTTGGACCGAAACCGATGCTCACCCTTAATTGTACATGTGCCGAAGTACCCGTATGTGTCTTTTGTGGCTGAGTCAAAGGATTTGTCCTGATATTATGAGAACGGTACACCAAAGAGGGAATGTCATAGAAACGAGGCTTATTGACTAATAAAAGCAATGTCGTACCCATACCACATCGACCCGGACTAGTGAAGATTAATAGTAGCTTGAAGAATTGAAAAATAGCAGGTATAATCTATCTATTGAGGACAGCTGAATCTTTGAGAATCAATAGTGGCCGACATTTTGTGCTCTCTCTATTGAGCACAGCATTGAACCCTGACCATCGTAAATGTCCTATTACAAATTAAACAAATAATAAGTTTAAAATAGCTGCTGATGTTTTACTGAATCGCACAACTAGGTTCTGCATGTGAGATGCGACGCAAAACATGTATCGGTTATGATCTCAGCACTTCAGCAAGTTTACAATGCTCTGGAAATCAAGATTGAGAGACCTTTTATCTGCTTTGAAGGATGCTGTATTTTCTTGAGGAAACCCGAATCAATCTCTTCCTCCATCAAAAGAGGCAGCGATGTTCTTGCAAACTTGAGCATGAGATTTCTCACTTAATGTTGTGAGTAGGAACACTAAGATAGAATTTTGTGTTTTTAAAGTCATCTAAAAGAGGGTTGTATCCATCCTTGGTTCGTGTCCTTGAAGGTAAGCCGAATTCCTCCATGAATGAAGAAGTATCGAGCTGCATCAGATAAAGTCAAATAAGCAAAACATCACCATGACAGCAATACTGCAAATTCATTTCAGCTGTTAAGACCTAAGACAGAATCAAAGTAATCCAACAGAGTTTCACCAGCATTTGGTCACCAAGAAACTGGACCAGATAGGATAGAATATAATTGGATTTCCTATATAGCAGTCTCACCATAATTGTTCTCCTCTTTCTTCCTTGTTTGGAGGACGCACCTTCATGAAGTTTCAGCCACCCTGAACAAAAATGGTCAATCCGTTCCAAAAGCCCAAAGTCAGTAGGGAAGAATATATCAGCATCACCCTGCGTAATAAATACAGCACTGCATTAATGAGAGAATGAAAGAATCACTACCACCCCAATCTTTAGAACAAAAAATGTCTACACCAATAAGACTGGTGACACAAGCACTTCTCTGCTCTACCAGCTGAGCAATCCCGACCAGTCCTTATCATTATCTTACTAGAACATTTGGTTCTATGTCAAAACTAATATATATCATACTAGTTAGAAATACATTCATTAGTTAGTAGTTAAGAAATACTATTTTAATGATTGGAATTTCTATATTCCAGAATGTATAAATTATTATCCAATTGATCAAGAACACCGCTTGCAAGCAAAAAATTATATATAGAGTAAAACCACAAGGAACCATGGCCCAAGGAGCATGGATCAACTATAGGATATTACCCGAACTAATGCTTGATTTATGTTAGTACTAGTATATTACAATGTACCTTTTTTGTTTTTTGGTCAAATATTACAATGTACTTAATGCATAGCAAAAAGCTGTTAAAATTTATACCTTTAATTATGCCTAGATCTAACATTACAGCATCATGCAAAAGTAAAATATATATTCACCTATTGAAGTGTTGTAATTGCTAATTTTGGGGCTCCAAATTATTACTGTACAGATGGAATGAGCATTTCAAAGTATCGATTGCTGAGTACTGTTATTATCACAGCCGTGGCCAAACATATTAAGATAGACATTTGAGTACATATCATGAATATACAACCAAATACTTAAGGTAGGCACGCTAGGTAGATTTGTGAATCAACATCATCAACATCAACATCACCTTTATCCCAAACCAGTTGGGGTCAGCGGTCAATGAACTCAAAAATAAATAAAATAAAAGCAAGATCAATTGATAGGGAAAAAAAAATTATATAAAAATAAAAATATATAAATATATATAGGGAAAAAGGACTAAAAAGGACGGTTTGGAACATAAGAATTCTGCCCCTCTATAAGATTTAAAAAAGTGGGAAATAGATTAGCATACGGTTTTCCAACACTAAAATGCAAATTCCTGCATAACCTCCATTACCAAATTCTCCCACTAGGCTTTGGCCCCCAAAAGAAGTCACTCACAAGGCTTCTTAAAGTAGGACCATACTATTAACCGAAAGAAAAAAAAAAAACGTAGGACCATACTCATTAAGTTATGGTAATCAGCTAATATGATGTCAATAATCATTCAATGGCGACAGATTGCCGGGACAATTTCAAGTGAATCTATGAATTGCAAACCTTTGCCTCCAAATAGCTATCATAATCTGAGCTCCTCCCATCCTTCTGCAGAACAAAAGCCAAAAATGGTCAAACTGTATATCCCATGCTTGTTTATAAAAAGTTGAAACAACCACTCCAGAAGTTAAGAAAAATGTATGAAAATAGCAACACAGTTTATAAAAAGTCGAAACAACCACTCCAGAAGTTAAGAAAAATGTATGAAAATAGCAACACAAATCAGTGGCTTCCAATTACTACATCAGAGGACAGACCGCATAGATCCAGAACACAGTCTGCAGTCTGCTATGCTGTAAAATAGATTGGAAGATCTGTATAACCATCTTCTCAACACTTGAGTTTAGAATTTTCTTTTGAATATCCTCAGTTAATTCTTGTATTGCAGTACTGCATAAGTTCATGGCATCTCTCAATTTTTTTACCTACCAAAGCATTTCTTCTTGCAGTCCTGTTATTCTCTTTTTTTCCCAATGTACTGTTTCCTTTGCAGAACTCAAATAAACCAGACCAATTTGTCCTTCTAAGGGTTTCCAATCATAACACATGTTGATGTGGAAGCCTATGAGAACATCATTAGTATAATTCATGGACAAATTCCATGACAGGCACAATGGTCAAATCATGCAACACGAGGATCAACTAAAGCAGCATCTGATTGTAATGTCTGAAAGAAATAAAAACCGCCACTTGCTAGTCGTCTTATAATTAATGCATGGCATAGACACGGTTCAATTCAAAGTTCGAAGCACTAAGAGTCCGCAGATAGCTTGTAATAGAATAGAAAACCATGAGCAGCATCACACACATTACAGAGATTGGATGTACCTTTGTTGATACAAGAGGAGCTCTTTCACCAGGTATCCTTACATCAGGTAAGTAATTAAAGTCTGAAACAATCAAAGACATTTTCGGTAGAGCCTTGTGTACAACCTCAAGTAGTTTCTGCATATTTGCAAAGGCAGTGTCACAACCAGAGAAAGGTTCCTGAATAGGGTCCAAGCTAGCAGACTAGAAGTAGAATGAAGTAAACAGCAAAAAGTATGCAGTTACTGTTTCCTACCAAGCAACCCGTCGGCAGCCAACATCTTCGGGGTCTGGGAAAGACTTTGGACCACAAAGTATCTGTCATTAATCTTACACCACTAGGAGAAGCTTGTTTTTTGGACAAATTCACGATCTCAAGACAATTCTTGATCAGGGGATCCTCTAATGGCTTATACAATTCAGACAGGGTTTCCCTGCATTAATTGGTTTGCAGGAACTTCAGTTAATGGTTCCATGTCGGAGCCCATCTCCATGATGCACAAAGTGGGAATGTATGAGCTGATTAAATCTAAGTATTATATGTATTCGAAAAACAAAGGGATAAAAAAGAAAAAAAAAAAAGTAGGTGGACCCAACTTGACCAAGAGAGAACTAGGAAACCATAATATCCATTATTTCACTTATGATGGATAATTCCACTCTAGGTACCAAATAGACTGCAGCTTAATGACCTTTAAATTTAGGGAAGCAAAACGAAACAACTAGCGAAGGGACAGAGCATGCGCATAGACAGATAAAAGGAATAACAAACTTTTTGACAGATAATCAAACATCATTTATATAAATTATGAAACTTAGTTTCGCCCAAAAAAAATAAAATAAAATAAAACATGGGAAATTCAATCAAAATCAGAAGGTTTTGCAGAACTATTACTTTTTCCACATAATAAAACTGCTCCGGCTTGGCCAATCTACCTAACGAAACTCAATACACCCATGTGGTTAATTCAGTCGTAAAAATAACAGGAACACATAACTAGCATGTTACTTGCGATTCTCCAACCTGTCATTTTGTTTGTCGACCCACACTTCCATCCATGGAGAAATTTGATTTTCTGCATAGATAAGATCATGCGGAAGATTATCAAGCACCTGCAAAAGAAAAGGAACAAACTTTTGCTTAGGGTGATTAAGGATATAATTACTGGAATTTAGTAAAAGATGGAGCAAATGCAGGTGAAAGAATTCGACTGAAGATGCAATATAGATTTTGCAAAAGTCAAGAGGGGCAAAAACAAAAGAGTTTGTTGTTTGCAGCCAGATTGCAGCAATGCAGAAGGGAATAAAATATTGGAAATTACCATTCCAAATAAGAAGAATCTCATGACTTGAGCAAAAGAGAAAATAGCTCCAAGAAGTCAAGCATACCTCAAGCATAATAACCCAACAAGGTTGTTCTTGACGGTCTCCTGCAACAAAGGCATATGAAAATGGAAAATCAAAAAGATATGATTGATGCATTTCATTTGAATATATATATATATATATAAAACACATGAACTTGGGACAGAAACTTAGTTTAACATAATAGTAAGCACATAAGCTGACAAGCATCATAAGCCAGGACAGCTAACATTGAAGTTTAGGGGAAAAAACAAACAGATCTAAGGAGAATATAACACTCTGTTGCAAAATAAGATAAGATTATATGCCTTCCCCACAGACCGAAACAAAATAGTGCCCCTAGTGCATTGGGATAACAAAGCAGAGATCAATAAGCCAGAAACTGAATATAACATAAGGATCTCATTTTAGAACTAGGGAGCAAAGAATATGACTTGTCCCCAATGATTTGAGACTGCACAGAAGTTTTATGGCATAGCGATCTAGACGAATCCCTAACAGAGCAGAAATGATCTAGAAAGTTACTCTCAGTAAACTGACATAGCATGATATCTTCTCACAATTCTAAATCCCTCACAGCAAACCTAGAAACACCATCATTCTAATCTGTCTGATCATAATTATCCAAACACTGTCCCTAGGATAACCAACCAATTTAATCAGCACCAACACAAAATATAATCTAAAGATGGTATTGTTAGGTCCCAATTAATATGATTTGGAAAGAAAGTTCTAAGATGGCATGAGAAGGCTTTATTTTCTATTTTGATTCCTTTACCACTCAGATCACATTAGATGTTCCAAGTAGAACAATAGCTCTCTGATTAGAGAAGTAAAGATCAATCAAGAGAAAAAAGCTTCCTACTTTACCCCATCCACTTCGGTCTGTGGCATCACGGCATTCCACCTTAAATTTTGAAGAGTGGCTGAGGACGACTCCAACAGTTTCCCTCTGTATCTTTGCCAGGGAGGGACTAATTTCAACAGAGCTGCAAAAGATGTACAAAGCACCATTCTTGTTTTATTGCTTTCCAGATGCAAAAGAACATTTGAACGAAGCATGCTCAATTCTAGCTGTAAAAGCCTCCATGCACATAAAGTAACTTGAAGCACTGATTGACCAGAGCTATCGTTCTCACATGCAGGATTTCATCTCAAACATGTCAAGCACACACATTTATGCACAAGATATGCACACAAGAGTGTATGGTATATGTCAGGATGCAAATGGATTTGCAAGATATAAACAAACAAGAATGTATGGTATATGTCAGGATGCAAATGGATTTGCAAGATATACACACAAACAGAAGATATACTTACTCTAAATGCAGCCCATTATATACAATTTGAAGATTGAAAAGGGTGGTTGTCATTACACATACATATAAGTCATACTGTTGTAAACCCTTTCTGGTGCATTTAATTTTATGTAATCCATGATGCCCTTTGCACAAGTTCCTGATCCACCTCCAATTTCATATATCTGAGAGAATATTACAAAGTGCACAGTAAGCAAGTAGATCTTTTGGCAGACAAATAAGCAGCAGTACTATCTCATCCTATATCAATAGCCCAACAAAAAAATTAAAGAATTATCTATCAAAAAGCAAAGCAGAACTTAAAATTACTTTGGTTCAAATTCAAGCACAGCATTGCTATGAAAATTTCAAAGGACTTTTAAGCCACAGCAACATAGAGGAAACAAAGTAATAAAGCAATTTCATGCATTTCAGGCGAAGTTTCATCCCCACAGGTGTAATAAAACAGAAGTGCTAGTGGCTGAAAACCAGCACTGGATCACTGAGTCAGCAAGTACGCCTCCCCTTCCAAGACAGAAGCTACGTGAAAGTCTTAGTAAGACTACTAAAGTCATTCATAGCGTTGACCAAGGAAAACACTGCTCAGGTGGAGGATGCTCCCCAAGTTTGTGACAGAGGCACACTTGCACAGAAGATGCAGCAGGGGAGAGGGGGAGAGAAAGAGAATCTCAACTCTGGCAGCAGTAGCTAAACTGCACTAAATTCATCCTTTTAGTACTTGATGAGTTTTCATAGGCAGCAGTAAGAGTAAGTAAACTGCTTCATTGGTAAACCCAGAATGGCCGACTCATAGGTATTTGTTGCAGATTCAGGCAATCATCAAGTTCCAAAACCTCAAAATGCAAGCACAATTGCTTCAAATCTGGATGGTTGAAGAGTCAAGCTGCAGCGCTAGATCCAGTTCAGCTAGGAAAAACTCTTTGAACAAGTAAGGAAAGACAAAACAATCATGACCAATCAAACCCTTCATCCTGCTTGTAAAATTATAGAAGAAAGCAGGACTGAAATTATTGCAGTCATGGCCATCATTGTGTAAATTAGGACCTTAACTCTTAAGGCTGTATGTCTTGGTTCACAAGCTCAATCAGAATAATCACTAATGTCATTGCCATTCTAGGAAAAAACGATGAGTATACAAAACACGATATTAGAATGGAGAATGAAATGCCACGAAGACCGTAATTCAGCACTCAAGTACAAATACAGGCCTCGAAGTTTTGTAAGCAAATAACCTCCTAACATCTAGCAACAAGAAGAAAGAGAAATATGTACAAATAAACTTACTTTCAGAGGAACCGAAAGGTTAGCAGTGCGCAATATGGCTTCGGCGATGCCATGGGCGTACCATGGCTACAAGGAAAGACAACATAATGTAATTAAGTAGCAAATTCATTGTTAAAGGAGATAACCGAAAAGAAATCTAGAGAAGAGCTACAAGATCTGATGTCAATTAGCATGTCATACCATGATGTGATGAAACTGATGAGCGTGTTTAGCAGCATGACAACTACTCTTAATACTTAATCATTTTTGCAAGCAAAACCTTATAGATCCCACTGGATGTTGTTACACATAAAACCTACAAATAGATACTTTCATATAAATTATGCACTTGCACTTCTTGTAGATTCTACACAAACACAATAATAGACACAATTGACAACCATATGATATCATGTGACGCTTGAACTCAGCATAAATGATTTGAGAATAGTGATTTGACTGTCAATTCTCACATTGTACTTCTCAAGCAAAATAGCAAAACTCGAGAGGGTACTTTGAAGTTCTAGAGCCATGAGTTCCCTTGTGAATGAAAAAGTAAGTGATGACAGCATTTCAATGTCAATTACAATGCCTATTTCATGCACAAATATCCTACCTAATGCCCATATATCAATGCTTGACATATCCCTTGCAGCCTCTTTCAATTGCTTTGACATATTTATGCCATTAAGATTGATTTTGCCTTTCTACCACTAGAATATCTACTACTGCCTAGCGAGAGTGGAATTGCTAGGCCCATCCAAATTCCCACTCGAAATTTAAGCTTCTCTGATGTCAGCCACTGAGATTACCAGCAGTCTGACACTAAGTCCAAATCAAATATGTCTGAATTTACTTACACATCAAATGAGCTATCGAAAAATAAGCTTTTGAAATTCATGAAAATTTTCCACAAAACATATAAGGTGAGTGCATGATGGACGAACACTGCACCTAATTAGTAATATTAAAAAAAAAAAAAGCAATGTCTAAATTATGGGTGTAAACATGGTAATCACTTACATATATTTTCCTGCAAACTTGTAACTAATCTAGACTTTGAAAGGATAGAATAATCATAGAACACATGCCATCATATTGTTGTATTTCTTTAACTTAGTGATGTAATTATTACAGAAAAAGAAAAGCTTAATAACCTGAAAAAAAATCCAGACAAACCAATCAAGCACTACAATCCACCCATTCACATATAAGCCATCATTGGGTGCATCAAGCTCACTCGAACCCAGCCTACCACAACCATAGATCATGTGGGTACCACATTTGACCCAGCGAATTCAATGGATGATATGTCACTGAGCTCACACGAACCTAGTGCATGCTAAAATTTTTCTTCGCAAGCTCACGTGTGTGAATTGTCCCCAAGCCTCACTTGAAAACCACTAGGCAGTCAACCCATACCCTAGAAAAGAAATTCATGGGGCATCATGAATATGTCAAAACACAAGTTACTGGTAATAAAATACCTTGAAGAGCTCCACAGGAGTAAACCACGAAATATCACTTTGCCTATAGATTTTATCCAAATGCTCCATGTAATCCTTCCTGCCTAGAAAAACAATATGTCAGTACATGAATACGTGATTCATAAAAATGAATTGGTCAAAATGGGTGGGTATAAATGGGGTATACATAATGGAATGTCTATAATCCAACTCTTGGACATTTCAGCTTATGAAATAGAAGAAGCAGAAAATGCTAATGTTTGTATTTTATTCGAAAAAAAACTAGAAGATAATAATCTCACAAAGCCTTACAAAGGGTTGAAAAGAATGTATATAAATTAAAAATTCATATCTAAAGTATGATACACAATCACAACCCAATCCCTAAGACTCGAATACCTTTTCTTATGTTGAAGTAAACAAGAAGTTATGGCCCTAGGGGAATAATATCAACCACTTGACATCCATATGACTCATCCAATATGGTTATATCTTACCCCTCTTTTTCTTTTCATATGATGTTCCTTACTACACCAAACGTTGTAGCATTATAAAATGTATTGTTACTTTTGCTCCCATCGGGACCCCTTCCTTTGTTAGAGTTGAGTCATATAGCTTCTTCATCTGTTATGGGTTGGCCCCTTTACGGCAGATATTGGTGCACAAACTCCTTTTTTCTATATTTTCAGATATAAATTCAGACCCGGAAAGGAGAAGGGCCGGTGGTGGGCATTTTGGAAAGTCGGGCTGATCAGGTGGCTTCTTCATTCAAGCGACGATACGGAAGAAGAACGAAATGAAATGAGGGGCCAAGGGACAAGGAACCGTACCCCATAAAAAGTCTTTCGTCAAGTGGCGCGATCATGACAAATGCCGTCGCCAGCTTTATTGATGACTCTAAAAAGGCTGACGATGGAAAAACTCGGTTCATAGTACCGGAGTGAATATGATCTCCACCAAACATACGTAAGGCTTTAGCTAGTACCCCGAAAGTGTATACCATGATTTTTTTTGTCTATCAATAATTGCATGCATTAGCAACACCTTATGATGGCACAACTGAAAGTGAAGGGCAAGGTTCAAACGAGGAAAGCCTTACGGTGGATACCTAGGCACCTAGAGACGAGGAAGGGCATAGTTCAAAAATAGATAATTTTGTATCTAATCGTATAAAGGCGAGCATGGATCTATGAATAAGAGATGTTGTACTAGTATCTACGGGTCCTAAATCATCTATAGGCTCTCCAAGCATGTTGAAAATTCGGCCTAGAGTCGCTCCGCCAATTGGAACACTTAGAGGAGCTTTTGTGTCAATCACTTCCATTCCTCTCATTAGACCATCTATAGCACTCATAGCTACAGCTCTAACTCGATTATTTCCTAATAATTGTTGTACCTCACTAGTCATCTCTCTTTTTCCTATCTCTATCTTGATGAGACAAAACCAAAGATCTTATTTTCTGTTGAATAATTGTTCGGGTTTGGCATTGCTTTACACACAAAAAGAGGCGAGCAACATCCGAGTTCAACTTGGAGATGGAAGTCCTTTTTCGTTTCTAGATGGTGAAGTAAGACCAAGCTCCCGATCTTCATATCAGGTTGATGGATCGTCTCGATTAGAAGATCCCCTCTATGGATAATACACATTCCAATTAACCGAGACTAATTCTAATTGTTTTGTTCCGAAGCAAAGATATCCGTGAACGGGTCACTCGTCCTCCTCTCTTTGAAACAAGGGGCCTTTTAGTTTTGTCGATGCTTGAAACAATTTTGTCTTCTCCATATTACTATGTCTCTAGAGTCAATAATTTTATATGAGAAACTACTGAACTCAATCACTTGCAGCCATTACTCTTTAGTATTGGGCACTACTCTCCTATGCGCTATTCATGGTGCTACCATAGAAAATACTTTATTTGAAGATGGTGATGGTGTGATGGCACAAATACATTCCGTGCTTTTAACCCAACACAAGATAAAGAAACTTATTCAATAGGGGTTTGTCTATTCTGTCCAAAAAAAGAGAATGCACATTTGCTTGAAACAATTTACAAGTAACTATTCTATGTCTTTGAGCGCAACCCACCCTTAGTACCAAAAATGGGTACTTTAAAAGAAAGAATTACTTCTACCAAAGGGGGATCCATAACTTCTATTCAAGCGGTTTATGTACCTGCGGACGATTTAACCGACCCTGCTCCCGCCATGACATTTGCATAGGAACTAGAAGTGGAATGAAGGGGATAATACATGAATATTGATATTTATATTCCAATAAAAAACCTTCTTTATTATTAATTAATTCTTTCTAATTCACCGGCCCTTATATTTTTTATAGGTGCAATAAAAATTAAGATATGGAAAACTTAAATAGAATTTTTTATTCCTAATTAATAAAAAAAAGGTACCAATATTTATCATATTGTGCTCCCTTCTCTATATGACTATGTTGATCTTCTAACCATGTGGGGACTGAATAATGACTGAAGTTGTTGAGTTTAAGGAAGTAAATTGAGTAGTAGAAAACAGACAGTTGAAAAACCATGGTTTTTTGCGTTTCAAAAAAAGTGAATGAACGAACTATCCCACCATCAAGAAAGGCAACACCGTCTATCTAATTATCAGAGGATAAGGAAAACAGCATGACTAGTGCTGTGGTAACAGCAACGGACTTCCGAATACCAGTTTGTGATTTAACTTCATATGCCCCTACAGAGAAATGGGCGCATGTAACAAGAATACCACTGAAAGCCCGTGGAAAGACAGGTTTCAGTCCACTGCCCGAATAGAACATTCCAAACCTTTTGTGTGCTCTCCGTGACTTGTGTGGATAGTAACTCTTGAATGATTGGGTTTAACTTGAAAGGCTGACCTATTTATTAGAGCTTAAAGTCATCTTTACTCAAGCAGTGACGTGTTGTTGATACAGCACCCAGATCATTGTGCCATTGCATCTGCAAAGGATAATCAGTAACTTAACCACAAGATAGTCCTAATCATTAACAGTTTACAGCTAAATGCCAGGGACCATATCATTGTAAAGGATATCTATGCAAGGTTCTCTTCAGGAAAACCACCTTGCACACAATGCATTGCACAAGGAACAGAACGATCTCCAGAGCAACCAAGAATCAACAAGTACCTTCAAGCTCATTGAACTTAATGCTCCTCTCCAGCACACCGACGGAGCCCGACCGCAGAGAGAAGTAGCCATGCTTTGGGTTGTACAACGCCGAACGTATGAAATCACGAACCTGCACGATTCTATCAAATCCTTTAAAAGTTTGACGGGATACAAAAGGCAGTGGGATCGAGAGCGCGTGGTCTCACGAGGATAGGCTCATCGCCGACAATGCGAGTGGAGAAGGGGGCGTGAAGTGGAGGAGCTGAGACCTCGCATGGACTAACTGCACAGAGACGAAAATCTGAGACGGAGGGAGAAGACGGAGAAGATGGAGAGAGAGAGAGGGGGGAACCTTGACGAGTGTGGGAGGACAGAGGAAGAAGGAGTTTCGCGGTGATATTGCGGCGGAGCAGCGTCGATCGAGGGTGCCATCGGAACATCATCGGCGGCGACGTCGGGGTTTATGGCTCTGCTCACAAAACCCCACTCTGACCCTTTCTTCATTTCTTCTTTTTTTCCAAGAAAATAAGCAAGAATCTCGGTTATTCAAAATATTCAACTCGGGTATGTCTAATTTCCTTTTGGTAAGAAAAAGTTACTTATTCACCTTTTTGCACGAATTTAAATACTTTCTAAAATTTGAAAAACATTAACAAAATATGCGTGACAATGTAAATATTTGTTTGTTTTGAAATTTTTTTAAGTAGCTTGCTTCAAACAAAAACTTAATTGGGAGAAATGAAAAGTGTTCTTTAGACATAAAAAAAAAACCGTTAATACCATGAAAAACCTCAAACTAATACACTTGTAATAAAATTACCTCAAATTATTTTTTTTACCATAAAAAATTCTAAACCGATACATCTTTGGCAAACTTACACTAATCTAGTATACATATGATAAATTTACTCTCTAATAGTTTTCGTCAAATTTTATCATCAAATTACTAAATTGAATAACACGTGACAATTATCGAATGTACATGTTTGGGGTTTTTACTCTCTATTTGTCACATGTGTTTTAATTTGAGATTTTTCGTGGTATTAATCTAATTTAACAGAAATTAATAGAGGATAAATTTGTAACATATATACTAGTTTGGCATTTTTTGATGGTCAAAATAATTAGTTTAAGCTATATTTGTCACGGATGTACCAATTTAGGATTTTTGTTGGTCGAAAAAAATAGTTTAAGATAAATTTATCATAAATATATCGGTTTGGGGATTTTTATGATTAAAAAAATAGCTTGATGTAAATTTATTACTAATGTACCATTTTGGAATTTTTTTCATGGTATTAACCCTAAAGAAAAATCACTCTAAATCGTACTAATTGTTATAAATATAAAAGTGCATAAAGAAACTAAGTGTGATTTTACAAGTGGATAGTTAATGCATTTTGGAGTATCGCAACTACATCGTGGAAATAACTGGCTGTTAAAAAAGAACAAGAAAAAGGGAAAATCACTCTAAATGTAAAAATACAATAAATTTAAGTTATTAAATGAATGTGTGATTTTTTTTACCTTGAATATTCTAACCCTAAATGTGACTGATTAAACAAGAAAAAGTTCATTTTTACAGGAATATATGGTCATTGCTAGTGAAAATTTTTGTATTTTCTATGTTGGTTGATCATGTTAAAGGGATAAAAAATATAACCTTCCATGTAAAATATAATTTTCTATTGGACCAGAGTTTTATGTGTGCACTGTATAAAAGGCTAAATATGGTTATACACAAACTTTCTCTTTACTATTATGGTGAACCATTCTAAACAAAAAAACCAGAGTGTACCATTGAATAAGGTGTTTGGTTTCAACATAACCTAAGGTGTATAATCAAATTACAAATCATACTATAATCCAAGTGAATGATGTGAAAATTTAGCTTCGAAAGATAGTAAAAGTACCAACAAGACCATGACTTAAGCCTTTTTCATCATTCTATAAAAGTAGATGGGTCAAATATGTTTTATTCAACTTAGTCAATAACCCATTTATGTGCCTTTTGAACAATTTTTGTATTTAACATTTTTTAATTTTCGATTTTTTTAATTTGTAATTTTTTTTCTGTTTTCTTTCATTTATTTTTACATAACAAATTAAAAGTTTTGATCGCAGGTCGCCGCCCGCCGCCAGCACCACAAGTCGCCACTCGTTGCCAGCACCACTGCACAAAAATTATATCTTTAAATTCAACTCTGCATCAGACCCATTAATCTAGATCCTCCTCGCGTTATTTGTCACGACCCAAACCCTACGAACCGTCGACATCTCACCGGCCACGCGTGCATTCTCCAAGATCCAAGGCCAACAATACGACACTTGGAGCGAAACAATTCCCGTCGAAACCAATTAACATCACGATGACTTGGGACGGTAAAACAAACTTATGTACATATATACATAATTGTTACAACTTTCAAACATAGGGCTTCAGAGGCCACTGTACAAGCCTGTGATCACCTATAATAAAAGATTACGTGGTCGAAGCCCGCTATGCTTCCAAAGAAAATACTCTACAAAGCTCAAGAGGCCAACTACCCTAGGCCTCGTTCGCTATACGACATCATCTCTGCCTCCAACTCATCCTCGTCAAGTCGGGTTGTTCCACATCCGATGGTCTCAACCTCCCCATCTTCTCTGGTACCATGACCTCGGGAATACGATCTCCGGGCGGATCATTCATTGTTGAAGCGGAGTGTCGAAAAATGAGAGCCCACGATGGGGTGAGATAAAATCTAGAAAGCCCTAACCCTAGGTTGGGGCTCTAGCACCTCGGACCGTCTAGGCGAGTAATTTCAACAATTCCTCCGACAACCAAAAATTTCACAAATAAATTCCCGAATATTCCATTCTTTCTCCAAAAATTGCCACACATTCACAAATATTCCACGTTACCCTCATATAGATATTTCACGTCTCGGACTGGAATAAAAATATGCCACGTTGCTCCAAAGCCCGCATTCCACGTCTTAGGCTATCGCATAAAATTCCACGTAGGTCCGGGGCCCGCGTTAACGCATCGGGCTATATTATAACGGCCCGCGTAACGCTGGGCCATAATAAATATTACGCGTTGATCCAGAGTCCACGTTTAACACATCATGCTATATTATAATCGAGCCCGCGTAATAGCGCCTCGGGGAAAAATAATGATAACAGAGCCCGCGTCATAACGCCTCAAGGAAAAATAATGATAACAGAGGCCGCGTCATAACGCCTCAAGCAAAATACGGTCTTATAAAATACCAACCCCGCGTCATAATGCTTCAGGGTAAAATTCCACATTTCCTTTCTATTATTCTACTTAAGACTGTATACCACAATGATTCCTCGATCACTCGTTCGATACCACTTGATCACTTAAATACTTCCGATCGTTCAATATTCGCCACGTGATCTTGCTAAATTCCCTGATTAGCAGGTCGAGACCATCCGGTCTCACCAATTCCCTCGCGCGATTGGAACCACACGATCTTCTCATTTTTTCCAACAAAAGATCGGGACCGCACGATCTTTCTAATTATCCTCAATTGCCCAATCGAGACCACTTGATTAAATTGTACTTGATAGATACTCGATCGGAACCACGTGATTCACTCACGTTAGAAAATTAATAAATCGGGATCATCCGATTAAATTGCACTAAGCCAACGGCCAATCGGGCCACACGATTAATTTTTGTCACCACAAAAATTAATCTACGCACGATCAAATAATACCCCGTAACAATTAATAACTACCGTACGATCGAATTATACTAGCGTCGTTTAATCGTACCATACCGGATCTATACTACCATGGCATTTAAACGTGACCGTACGATCGGAATATTCCAACATGCGATAGATCTCTACCACTCGATCAATCTCCACTATCGGATTAATCCCGGCCGTGGATCATCTTCCTAAGCAGATTCAACGTGAGCCGTCCAAATAAAGCAAGATCAACCGATTAAATCCTAGCGTCCATTAGTAATCATGAAAATCACTATTCATTCAAGAACATCTCTACTTTCTTTCCTCTCCTCTCATTTCGGCCAAGGCATGAAATGGCCAAAACCACCAATTTTCACCTAAATTTACCCAATCTCAGTCTATTAGACCCTAGATACCAAATATAAGGTTAGGGACCAACTACACTATTTTAGGAAGTTTTCCGGTGAGAAACGGGAGAAGTTTGACCCCATCCGGCGGCGGATTCCTTTGTCACTAAGACTCTCAAAGATCCGATGGCGATTCATGGTGGGATTAGCTCGGCAGGGTGAATCCGGTGAGCTTGCCAAATGTTGGCAATGGAGGATAGGGAGGGAAGTTTGCCAAGGGGGAAAATAGGGTGAGAGAGAAAGTTGCCTTCAATTTTGAGGAAGAAGGCATAAAATTTATTAGAAATGGTTAGGATATTTTTGGGGTCTTGAAAGTCAGAAGGGCATAAAATAATTTCCTCAACCAAGAATAATCCACATTTTCAGCCAAGATGTGTATTGACCAAAATACCCTTGAGCCAAGTGAAAATTAGGTATTCTCCAGGGTAAATGGGTCTTTTCCATTTTGTCAAATTTTATTTTTTTGAACCCTTTGGGGCGAACCGCGAGAAATTGTATATTGGATAAGGAAACGTCAAAATTTAATTTTGGAACCCCCGAAGGTTCGACGTCTAAGCCCGATTCGCGATCAATCTCAATTATTGAAATTTCATGTATCTCAAACTAACGGGCGGTTTTAGGAGTTGGCGTATCGACTCGTGATTAAAATCACGTTTAAGAATTTTGAGCCATGGTGACTTTGGTTGTCATTCAATTGCGGGTATTACTAGTCGATGGACACGATCGTTAGAAAATAATTTAGGGACGTTGAACCCATCGGGTCAACGGAATCCCCGTGATCAGTATGGGTATTATCTAATCGTTCCTTAATCATTCTAGAATCGGCCTATATTGGTGAATATTCCTCGACAATTTTATGGCCAAGGTCATCCAGGATAGTTCTTGGTTTCGTACTGATTTTCCTGCTAGCCATTCATTTGGTTTCTCGATGAGATCATGTGGATTTGTAAATACATCTGGATTTTTATTCATTCGCAATGGTTAATTTGTCACGTTATTTCAATAAATAGGGGAAAAGAAAATAATCACATTCTATCACAAAAATAAATTAAGTTACAACAATTCACATGGTCATTAGGGGAACGGAACCATTTGCCCGAGCAACCTCTAGCTCGCCCCCTGCCTCAACAGTCGACTCCACAACGACATGCTTCTCCTCGACCTCGAGCTTGTTCTCGAGGACCGAACGGTCCTCTTCCACGATGACAACCTCCTCCTTCACCGGCTCCTTCGCTAAAGCATCCCGCTAGCTTTGCACCTTTTTAGGGGATCTCCACGGCCGCTTTTGCCCCGACACCTCGCCTCCCGCCCGCCGGCAAACAATAGGGTGGTGGTAGTAGTGGGTGATTAGGCAGTGGCGACAGCAATGGGGTAGCAAAGATGGTAATGGGTGGTGGGCAATCGGGTAGTTGCGATAGGGAGGCGGAGGTGACTATGGGTGGCAAAGGGGCAGCAACAAGCGAGCTTTGGGCAATCGGGTGGTTGCTGTCCCCGATCGATGCATTTAATAATTCGTCAAATTTGTATTTCATAGAAAATGGATCAATGTAGGTCGGAATAAATTTGGATCGACCCGACCCACCCTTTTGACAAGTCTTGTAAAAATAAAAATTGAAAAGGAAATAAAGTGAATCATTGTTTTGTTCTCGCATATCTAGCAAACATATTGAACAAAATAGCACGAGAATAGAGAGACTAAGTAAAAAAAGTTTCTAAGATGAAAGGGAAAGCTTCGTGAATGTAAAAAAATATATGCATTTCTTCTCTCCTTAAGTTATATTTGATAGTGCCGATAAAATTGGCTGCAATGACTTTTATCTTATTCGGTGTTTAGCATATCACAAATTCAATACATGATCGGCTGAATTTTTAGGAGAAGACAAGGAGGAAGAGGGAGGTTATAATGCGCTCCTTTTGAGCCCGTAGCCTCTAGCTCTCTTACTTACCATGGTGAACGGAGGAGGAGAGGCGGAACATTGCATGATTCAATGCATCTGACTATGGAATTTCTACTCAGTAACTTGTCGAAATTCATGTAGCCTTCACCGGTACAGAAGTAGATGCTCAACTTGTTGAAATCGAACAATCTTCTTTGGTACAAAAGGTTTTGCCGTGAGGTTTATGGAGAGGTGGAATGAGCATTGTGATGCCAATGTATAGTCCCCATGCCGGTAATTGTTTTTACATTACTATATGCTCTAGTAGGTTAGGCTACTATAGTGAAAGGGGTGTGAAAAAAAATGGAAAACCACTCCGATCGAACCGGCCGATGTTGTGTTGTTTCCATGGGTATCAGGCTGGTTCCCTAATTCAATTTGCTGAAACCGATGAGTACCAATCCGATTCCTAGTTCCAAGTGAAAACAAACCACCTAGACCAACCAGATCGGACCGGTTTACATTTCATACATATTTTTATAAACACACACATATATATTTTTTCAAGCGCTTTCTCTCTCTCAAGGTCTCACACTGACTTGACTCTCTATTGTGTTGGATGAGTTTGTTTCGTGTACTTGGGTTTGGTCTCAAGGCAGGGCAATCAAAGAAGCTATCTGTTTTGTCTAATTTGTCGTGTCGATACCATTCCCTTTGATGGGTTGCATTAGTTAAGGTCAGTTTTGATATGATTCTCTTTGCCTGAGGACTTATTCGTTATGCACCTTTATCTGTATAGTGCTTTCATCGTTGATTTATACGTGGAGGCTTCATTATCAAGCGAAGCAAGGAAGTTTGCTCGCAATACAAAACGTAATACTGATAAATTGTTTTGCTAAACTCATAATCAATAATGATAGTAGTGTTAAAATATGTCTCAAGTTTGAGCCCGAATCGAAAATCTGAACTTTGGAAATAAATAAAGTTCAAAGTTGGATTTTTTTTTGTGGACGTTCGAAGTCCGATTGGAATAAAATGAAGTGTTGATCGTGAAACTAAATAGGATATGTTCTTGCTGGATTCGGCATGGGACTTTGTTCGATGGAGTCTCGTATTCGGTGTTGGTAAGCGGGAACATGATGAAGGTGGGTGGATCGGTTCTTTTCTTTCTTCGCCATGGATGGTAACAACCTCGCTTCCTGTTTTACCTCGGGCTCCACATACAGAATGGCGCTATTCTGATATGCTAAGAGATCGACCTCGCTGTGGACGGTAACAACCTTCCCATCAACGACGAATCGTACTTTCTAATGTAAGCTCGAAGATACAGCCCCAGCTATATGAATCCATGGCCTTCCTAACAAGAATCCAAAGGCACTCGGCAAATCCATGACTTGGAAGTCAATGGAAAACTTGGTCGGTCCAATAATAACGTCAAGCTCGATCTCTCCAACCACAGCTTTTTTCATTCCATCGAAAGCTCTAACAGTTGCTTTAGAGGTCCGTATCATCTCTTCTTTTATACCTAATTTTCTTAAAGTGGCCAGAGGACAAATGTTGAAGGCGGAGCCATTATCTATCAACACATGGGCTACCCGCTTTCCATGGCAATTAGCAGTAATATACAATGCCTTGTTCCCTCCATGGGGAAGTTTTCGTCAGAGAAGCTTACCCGATCCTTCATAGGATTGCCCCTACGAAATTTTCCAATTGAGCCTCATCGATCGTCTTGGGGACATGCACTTCGTTCAACACCTTTAAGAGGGCATTCTTGTGCTTTTTAGAATTAATGAACAGATCTAGCAAAGAGATCCGGGCCGGCATCTTCCGTAGCTACTCTATTACCTCAAATTCGCTTGTCTTGACAATGGACAAGAGCTTTTCCACATCTTCTTTCGATGCCTTCCTCTTTTCGGGTTCAGCTTCCCGTGGGGCGTAAAATCGGCCAAACCTCATCACAGCATCTATTTCCCTGGTCCCATAATTTCATTGGACCGCTTTGGGATTATATTCCTTCACAGGAGGAACATTAAACACTACAGGCGTCACTTTCTCTACTTCAAATTTTGGTTCATCCTTCGTCTCATCATCAAAGAAGGAGATAACGACCGTCTTGATTGGTCGATCATCATTATAGTTGCAGTTATCGACTTCATCTAGTCTAATCACAATGGGAGTTACAGTCTCAACCATCCCGATCAAGTCATCAAGATCCTTCGAATTATACCCGTATTCGGGTTCTTGATAATACGCTTCATGCGTCTGAATGACCGATGGGGTCCCTTGATTTAAAGTAGTCCTACCTGCTCCTTCGTTTGAGGATTCTATCTTAGCGTAAATTTCTTCTAGACTGGTGAGCCTATGTGAAGCGGACGATTTCGTTGATATATCAATGACGGGCGCAACTTCAGTCGAAGTTAAAGAGTCTAAAAAAACTCTCATTTCCGTAGCCAACGTCATTAAGCTTCCCAACTACTGACTCAGTTTCACGATTCTACAACTCTGTCTACGGAGTTGAACATAAAGTTCAATGGCAAGCATGTCTCCCGTCATCTGTGATTGATCAAAGGTTGCTAACTGTCGAGATACATCTTTCAGTTCATACGAAAAATCAGTCAATTGTCCTTCTACACGAGATAGCCAGTCGAGGACCTCCTGCTTGAGTGTCGGTTCCAAATCTTTCTAAGAGGGTGTAGCCCTGTTACCTCCCACTTCGAGCTCAGAAGGATCATCCACGCCTCCCCGTTTGCGAGGTACAATGTCTTCAGTTTTCAAGAAGAAACTAGGAGGAGCGAAATATTTAATTTTGAAGTTGTATTTCCAAGAGCCCTCACCCAGATTATCTGTGATCTTACCCTCCTCTAGGGCTTTTGATACGAATCTCTAGTCTCTTAGGCACATTCTTACGACTTTTAGCTCATCTTCATCAATCTCATCCTTTAGTTTCAAAGCTGGTTCAACATCGCCCATTAGGCTCTCATGTGGGACTCTCCATAAATCGCCTTGCTTAGTCTCGACCATAAACTGGTCTGTGATTAAATTCATAGAAGCAACAACTCCTTTAAATGTCTTGTCATCCGCTTGAGCAATTATCCTAAAGCTCAACAACTTGGCGATACATAACATTTTGTCTTCAGTCGATAACTCTCCTTTTCTTGAGCAAGATAATGCGACTGTCAGAATATCCTGCAACTTAGCTATATCCACTTTGAGCTCTAGGTATTCCTCCTCTTTGCCATCAAAGATCATCCCTACCACCTGATGGTCGGGAAGTGGATTCTACTGCACATTGGGCACCACCTTGTCAAATTCTAGCATATGGTTGTCAATAAGAGCTTGTACTCTAAGAGATAGTTACCACATATACAAAAAAAAAAATCCTTTTATTGGAATCCGCATTAGATATTGAGATCAATTCCCAGTGTTTGCTGGAGATACAGAAACGACGGTTATGGAGGGTAGAGGAGCAAGAGGGGAATTAGGAGAGTGAATTGAGATACCCAGTTAACTTTGTAAATAATGAAGATTATTTGGACAACTTCAATTCAAAGCCAATTTAGCGTTTCCATTTTATTATATTGGTTTGATTTTTACTGAGTTGGCATCCCATAGAAGCAAAAGCCACACTAAGGCTCTTTTTGTTTGTCAAAAAATATATGGTTTTTGGAAAATAATTTTCAAGAGGCCATTTTCCAAGAAAATGAAGATTTTTTCCAACATCCGGCTGAACTTGAAAATAAATTAGAAAATTTTTTTCGCCTTTTGGTATGGAAATTTTGATTTGATTTTTTATGTCATTCTTTTGTCGAAAATTACTAACATAGACCCAACCATCTTACGTGGCATGGCCAGTGTAAACGTGAACAATTTTTATAATTAAAAAAATAATTTTTAAAATTTTTTTATAGTTTTTAATAGTTTTTATTTTTTATTTTATGAAATGTGAAGTGTTTTATGGTTTTGGAGGAACTATGAGATTATATAGTCTTGAATCTCAAAATTATGGCCCTTGAATTAATCCAAGAGTCTATATTGCTTGCTTAATGGCTAAGGACGGCTTTAATTGGAGTGCATTTGGGTCATAAGGATTGGTGACTTCGCATCATGGATGGCCAAAATCAAATGGCAATTGGATGGCTTGGATTGTATCTTCGCATGGATTGATTGTCATTGTCCGACCGTACTAAATCGCACTTCCATTATAATATGGCTTCGGTTTATTAGCACAAGCGGAAGAATTTCGTAATAATAATAATACTCCGTTCATTAAGATTTCAAAGCACAACAAGTTCATATTCCAGCCATATCTGTAACATGAGCTACTATCCAAGGCATACAAGAAATGTCTAGCCGATCCGTTGAGGATACACAAAAAGGATCCTACTCCTCCTTCTATCGGATGATCTTCACAAAATTTGTCCCATACATATGATAGCATACCATGTATTCCCAAACATTCACACAAATGTACATCTAAGTCTACGCTCTAGGCCTCAACCACCTCCCTTGGACCGCCTTTTGGCCCATCGTCGCCATCTCTACCGTTGTCGCCTCTATTGCTGCCGTCATCGATAATCTAGGGGTCCTAACACTCGGTCACCCCGCCTAAAGTACCATGCGAAGGAACCTAAAAGCAACAATAGGTAGATGAGTCGTGTTGACAAATATGACGATCGTTGTGATGACTTGAAAACTCTCACCTGCTTATGAGTGGATTAGCATTTAACGAGTTCGGATTATTGAATAAGTTTTAAGGGATTTTTATCCGGACTCAAGGGTATTTTTGAAGATTTATTGTTGGCTCGGTAATATTTTTAGGGACACGATATGTTTGATTTAAGTCCCATCGAGTTAATTATGTGCGAAATTAGGACAATTGGAGAGATAATTGGGACAACGGGGACCCGTGTACACACGAGGGACTACGTTTCACATACGAACACGTGGTAGCCATGTGTCACGCTATGGACATGCGGTCCACGCATGCGTGACACGTGTCGGGTTTGATGGCAAGCAGCTAACTTGTCCTAAGCTATTGAGTCTCCTAAGTTGATTGACCTTCAACTACTTCTCCTATATAAACTTCTAGAGTTAGTTTATTCATCAAAACAATCGTCAGAATGTATCCACTTTGCTTGAACCATCGACCATCGCCGATTCTCTCTCGATCGTACCACTACCGGTTACACACCGCCGCCGTCGACACATCACCGTCAAGCCTTGCACCATGCCGCCCTCGCTGTTCGTGCATTTGGACCAAGGATCAAGAACGATCCTCTAATCGTTCGTTCGTTCGCTCGTTGTTTCTACAACCTTTTCTTCTCGAATAACTATCAAGGCAAGTGGATTTATAGTCCTTATTACTAGATTGTTTATGATTTTGCTATTGTAAGCATTGTTTGCCGATTTGTTTTGGCTGTGATGGCTTTGATTTGGATACTCGAGATTCGAGATTCTATTCTTAAGTACCCTAAATTTTGGTTCGATAGATCTCAAATTGTGGTGATTATGACTTTGGTGAGATTCTATCCTTGGATTTTGGTTGACTCTATCCTTGGATTCTAATTGAATTTGGAATTCTATCCTTTAGATTACCTCGGGTTTTGATGAGGTGACTCTGTTTGCAATATTGTGATTCTATGGCAGGTTTAGTCGTTTAGCCTAGTTGTTCTATTTACGGAGGAGCTTCCACTTACTCCCATTGATTAACCATTTTTCAAGTGAACAAGCTAGTGAGGATGAAGCTAGTGTAATGTTATCCTTGAGTGATGGAGGCGGTGAATAATTTTGATATTCGGGAGTAGATTACCTTCCTTTGTAAATCTTCTCATAGTTATTTGAACTCTTGTAAAGAACTGATTGAAAGATATATAAATATATTTAGTATTTACTAAATGATCTTGTTGTTGAGATGTCCGTTACTTCGTTAGTGAAACCTATTAAGGCCATGCCCTATCTTTAGATGTGCCTGCCATTGGATGTTTTATATACCATGCACTTGTGCCCGTATGGCCGCCCTACTTGATTTTCTATTTTAGGGCTTCCGCATGTGTCAATTACTCTAAAGGATTAATTAAAGATGAATGCAAGTACAACAACACCCTTTAGGTGTGGATGTATGGGACACTACAATCGTATGCCTAATAAAGACAGTTGGCAAATCAAGGAAAACAACATTCTCATGCCAAGACCTAATGTGATACAACACTCCATAGAAACGATTAGGTGGGACATCCATGGCAAATGATCCGAAATATTAGTTATAAGAATGAGCCATAGCCTAGTAAATAAAACATCTAGATATTACAAAATATGATTCAAATACTGCACAATGCCAATATATTCAAGGACATGCTTTTCTAATGGGTCATGTCAAATGAGGCAAAATTAGTAACTAACAAAATGTTCTTTCAAGTTTGACAAAATTTTTATTATTATTAATACTACAATGACGACTTCCAAGGTTCGAACCTCGATCGTCTACGAACCTTTTCATTCCCCATACCGCCACACCGATGCGTTGGTTGTGTCAAATAACATTCTTTCTTTTTATTTATCTAACATGACACATAATTTTATATTCCTTTAATTGCCATTCATAATGATTACAATATACCAAACAAGAATTCACAAAAAGGAAATTCACACTGCATGAAGTACACTATGTAATCATGAATGTGCAGATAGTTCATCTTTGAACCTTATTTCAATTCACATTTCACAATTTCAGTTGCCAAGACCCACGAACTCCTCTTGACATCCACGCAATGACACTACCAAAATTTCCACACTTTGGCATCTCAACTCCTAAGGCTTCCCTAATCACATAGTAGGGGCTTCCCTTATACGCAATACGTCCCAAGATGCGCCGCCTTCGGGTTCAAACCTTATCTCTGTTTTTTTTTATTTGTAAAAATGTATAGACAACTATAAGAACATCACCATAATATATATATAAAGTACACCATTTATTTATTATGAGTTAGAATTTTTTACATAGCACTCTAGGGCTTCATCTAATTACTTTTACACTATTTTTACATACTATCCGCTATATCAAAAGATGGGGGAACCTAACACCGCTACTAGTGAGAACTTCCCAAAATTGGTTCCCCTCCGTGGCATCTTATTTAACGGTGGTTGGCACCTTCGCTACAATGGTCTAGTCAGACCATTGTAGCTTGAGAGGAGCCCAAGTTCGACTCCGTTGATGATTAGATACCATGCTGAAAAGTAATATGAGATACACTTTGTCAACCCCACTTTCCCCCACACAATGGAATTGTATCCTTGGTAGAGTACTTCTTCGTCCACGCCATATACGTCCACGGAGGTCATTTCAATATTGATTGTTGTGCCAAAGAGTGGAGCTCCAGAAGAACCTATACCTATGAGTTTGGAAAAATAATGGAGTGAGATAATACTCGGTAAGTAAAGTCACCAGTTTTAGGATAAGAAAATAGTTCAACATCTAACCAGTAGTATTACTCATAGAACCAAGTTGATAACATATCAATAGCAAATGCAATATCAATAATTACTATATATATATGCATATATATGTAACTACGATCGTAGAAATGCATGAATATGAAAACGCATGCATGAACATTTTATGACATCCTCATTGTCCCGACATCAACCAGTCTCTTTGGCATCAACCAAGCATCGCACTCCGTGGCATTCCAAAACTCCAGGCTCAGGGTCCTCTTGGCTCAACCAAGGCATCGCCCACTACCGGCGACATCCCAAAACTCTCCCAAGGGTATCCCGTTGATATGGGGCATCTCGCAACTAAGATGGGGCGTCTCTGTTACCTCGGGCGACGGAAGATCTTATCTTTTCTTAGTGTCCACGCAATCATGATGTTCACATCCAATAGGTGTATTATCTTGAAGTTTAGCGATAACCTAAATGTTGAACATATGACATAAAACCATGCACGTACATAACTTTGCATGAGCGACATATAATAATCAGAATGCAATAACATAAAACTATAGATATGCTTATTTTAGTACATAGACTAGTTTAAACTAGCAAGATTTTTTCTAAATAAATATATCTATCATGCATAAACTATTATATAGTATTGCCCTAACCACTTCCATATGCATAACCGGACTCAAGCACCGAACTCATCGCATTAGCCTAAAGCTAGGGGCTCCACTTATCTCATGAGATAAGACCGAACCAACCTCGAATGTGGCGGTGACAAGGAGCGGCCAAGAGGATGGGGAGAGAGTTGCGTGAGTGAGAGAGGGTAAGGTGGAGAGAAGGTGGCCAAGAGAGGAAGAAAGAGAGTGTGATGGAGGGGTGGAGACCTAGAGAATAAGAGGAAGAGGGCATGCATGGAACCCCGAAAATCTAGATGAGGGTCTTCTTATGGTCTTGGTGATATTATTTTATTTATTATTTTTATTATCATTATATATTTTTATTCTTTCTTTCTTCTATGCACCCCCATCTTTGACCAACTAGGATGCATCATGATGACTTAGATTTTTTAAGATAACCTAGATCCAAATGGTCCAATAAAAAGAGCTCTATGTCCTATTTACATCAAGATAAAGTTAGGTGGTCCACTAATATTAGGTTACTTAGGTGGATTGGGGCAAAATACATTAGAAGTGCCATAACTTTTGTACGACGTTCACTTTAGTACCATAACTTTTGAAATGTTCACTTAAGTGCCATAACTTTTAAAAAGTGTTTACTTGAGTGCCATGTTGACGTGGACGTCGGAAAAGATGACGTGGCTCACGGGAAAGCTAACATGACATGCCGGAAAAGTTACCGTAGCACTTAAGTGAACGATTTTTGAAAGTTAACCTAAGTGAACTTTTTGAAAGTTATGGCACTCAAGTGAACACCGTACACAAGTTATGACACTTATGGTGTACTTATCTCGGTGGATTGAATACTTACTCATGATGGCCTCTAGATTTTTCAAGATACTTTAGACTTAGGTGGTTCGATAAAAGGGGTTCATTTGTCCCTTCATGATGAAACTTTGTCTTATATACATAATACCAAGTTTATGTGGTCCAATAAGAGAAGGTTGCTCAAATGAGTTGAAAATTTGGTCATGATGGTTAATGATTTTGCTTTATGTGCCCTCTTCATTATACATACTAGGTTGCACATGATTGTCCTTAGATTTCTTAAGATAACGTGGTTCCCCAAATGGTCCAATAGAAGAAGCTTACTTAGATTATTTGAATATTTAGACATGATTATCTTAAGATTCTATTTCCAAAGTAATTTTTGACTTCCTAACCTTTTAGTCACTTTAGACATTAGTAAACGTGGGACAAACATGGGGCATAAGTTTTATTAAAATTCTAAGCTTGATCAACTTATATTTTCATGGAGTAGCTGCCATTCGACCTAATCCTTGCCATCGTGGCCACCGTGAGCTTGCCCACCAGCATTACCTTATAAGTCGGTGTGACCACCGGGGTCGTCGGAGCCATAGCTATCTTTGGATGTTGGGTCATCGTTGCATTGATTCCCGATATCGACTTATACCGTATTAACTTCAAATCAAATCTCTAACCCATTCACTATTTCATTTTCTAATTCAAAAGCTTTATAGCTGGATTATGTAGGATAAATTTTCGGGTATCACATCTCTCCCCTCATAAAATTTTGCCCTAGAAATTTATAAACATACATAAGTATTGGAATAAATAGGGATATTGACGCTTCATTACATCTTCATTTTCCCAAGTTGCTCCTTCTATGCCGTGGTGTTGCTAAATGACCTTAACTACTAGAATGGTTCTATTTTGAATAACATACTCCTTTCGATCCTCAATTCGGACTGGTTTTTCAACATACCACATTTTCTCATCTATCTCGATCGCCTCAAAATCCAGTACATGCACAGGATCATGTTCATATTTCCTTAGTATCAACACATGAGAAACATTGTGAGCATGGGCCAACATCGGTGGTAATGCTAATCAATAGGCCAAGTCCCCATTTCTTTCTAAAATCTCAAATGGCCCACGAACCCGGGACTTAGCTTTCCTTTCTTCCCAAAATGTGATACATCTCTTATGGGCAACACCTTGAGGAAAACATGATCACCTACTTGGAATTCTAAAGGTTTCTATCGCTTGTCCGCATAACTTTTCTAACGACTCTGAGTGGTTCGAAGTTGGTCTCTAATTACTTGCACATCTTCCGTTGTATACTAAACTAATTCCGGGCGGGCCGGTGAGTTTCCTT
The DNA here is from genome assembly GCF_020921035.1 of Rhodamnia argentea. Taxonomy (NCBI): domain Eukaryota; kingdom Viridiplantae; phylum Streptophyta; class Magnoliopsida; order Myrtales; family Myrtaceae; genus Rhodamnia; species Rhodamnia argentea. Next base: position 15,992,934 of record NC_063150.1, read on the forward strand.
TCTCCTACTTCATTCCAACCGACCGGAGTTCTACGGGCCCTTTCGTATAACGTCTCAAATGGAGCCATACCAACACTCTATTGAAAACTATTGTTATAAATGAACTCAGCGAGATGTAAATGCTCATCCCAGCTACCCTAGAACTCAATTGAACATGCCCAAAGCATATCTTCTAGTGTCTGAATGGTTCTTTCTGTTTGCCCATCTGTTTGTGGATGGTACGCAAGATTGTCTTGGAGTTTGGAACCCATTGTTGTCTAAAGGCTTCGCAAAAAGTAGCAGTGAATTTGGGATCTCAATAAGAGGTAATCGTCTTTGGGATTTCGTACAAACGAACAATCCGCTTGATGTTTAGCTCCACATATTTTTCTAGCGAATGATCTTTTCTTACCGATAGGAAGTGGGTAGACTTTATTAGCCTATTAACTATAACTCGGATGGAATCATTTCCTCTTTGACTCTTGGGTAGACCTAAGATAAAAGCCATTGTGATATATTCCCATTTTCATTCTAAAATTTCCAGTGCTTCAATAATCCTCTAGGCTTGCAATGCTATGTGTTGATCTACTAGCAAGTTAAGCATTTGGCAATGTGTTTGGAAACATCTGTTTTCATGCCATTCCACCAATAATATTGGTGAAAATCGCGATACATTTTCATACCGCCTGAGTGCACACTATAATTACTTCTATGTGCCTTTGATAGGATTTCTTCTTTGGCTTTTTTGTTATCGGGCACAAATAGTGGTCCATGGAACCTTAATGTTCCATCATCATATATTTGAAAATCAGATCTTTTCCCATTTACAACTTCATCCCGAACCTTTACGTACTTCGGGTCCGTTTGCTGTAAGACCTCAACTTTCTGCAACAATTCTAGTTCAATTCGTAAAGTAGCTAGCAAACTTGAAGGATGCTTTTCTTCTAATCTAACCACCAAATCTTGAGCTTCGTCAATTAAAATCCATTCCTTAACCATTAGACGAACGATAGTAGATTTCTGGCTAAGTGCATCTGCGACCTTGTTTGCTTTGCTAGGATGGTAAAATATGTCATAGTCGTAATCCTTAAGTAATTCCACCCATCATCTTTGTTGCATATTCAATTCCTTATGAGAAGATAAATACTTCAAGCTTTGTTGATCGGTATAGATTTCAAACTTTTCCCCGTACAAATAATGCCTCCATATTTTCAAGGCGAATACAATCACGACAAGTTCTAAGTTGTGAACTGGATAGTTTAGTTCAAATGGCTTTAGTTAGCTTGATGGATAAGCTACAACCCTTCCATGCTGCATCATTACACAAACAAGTCTTTTATGGGAGGTATCGCTATAAGTTACAAAACCCCTAATCCGGATGGTATTGTTAGAACGAGAGTGAAGGTCGGCTTTTGCCTAAGTTCTTGAAAACTCCGCTCATGTTCCTCTGTCCATTCGAACTTAACCTCCTTTATTGTTAATCAAGTTAGTGGTGCGGCGATGCTGGAAAACCGTTCCATGAATCTTCGATAGTTACCGGCTAACCCAAGAAAACCGCGGCCTTCCGTGATTATAGTTGGCCTTGGCCAGCTGAGTACTGCCTTTACCTTGGCTAGATCCATTGTTATACCCTCTCATGTCAACACATGACCTAGGAACACCACACGAGTTAGCTAGAACTCGCATTTACTAAACTTGGCATACAGTTTATGTTCCCGTAGCATTTGGAGTACTAGTTTTAAGTGTTGTTCGTGCTTACCTGGGCTCCTCGAGTACACTAGAATGCCGTCAATAAATACTATGACGAATTAATCCAGGAACGACTTAAATACTCTATTCATTAAATGCATAATAGTGGAGGGTGAATTTGTTAAACCGAATAGCACCACCATGAATTCATAATGACTATATCGCGTTCTAAAAGCGGTCTTTGGAATATCCCCATTCTTGACTCTCAACTAATGCTACCTCGACCTCAAGTTTATGCTAGAAAATACCAATGCTCTTTGAAGTTGATTGAGCAGGTTGTTGATTCTAGGTAATGGGCGTTTGTTCTTGATGGCAACTTGATTCAACCGCTTGTAGTCGATGTAGAGGCGCATCGTCCCATCCTTCTTCTTTACAAACGTAATCGGCGCACCCTAAGGTTACGCACTAGGACGGATGAACACTTTGTCAAGCAACTCATGTAGCTGAACCTTTAGCTCCTTAAGTTCAATCGGAGCCATCCTATAGGGAGCTTTTGAAATAGGTTCCGTTCCAGGAGCCAATTCAATAATAAAATCTATCTCCCGTCTCGGTGGCAATCCTAATAATTCCTTTGGGAAGACATTAGGGAATTCCTACACTTACGTAATATCTTCTAATCTTAGTTCTTCTTTGGACTAATCCTCTATTGTCGCTAAGTACCCTTGATAGCCTTGCTAAGAAGTTTGGTTGCTTTAAGTGCAGAAGTTAAAGGTAATGAGATTTCTCCGCCATTCCCTACAAACTTATAACTAGAGCGATCAAGTGGGCAGAATTGGATCACTTTCCTATAGCAATCCATATTGGCTCTCTGCTTACCAAGCCAATCCATCTCAAGGATAACATCAAAATCATACATAGTCAGTAATATAATATCTACCCTGCCTTCTTGCCCTTTTATGGTGATCCTACACCCCTTGCATCCTAACATGGATAGAATCTTATTTTTCAGCGGCGTAGAAATGCAAAGGGGAATCTTGAGCAGCTCAAGTTCTAATCTATTTATTCGTATGAATTGTTCGGACACGAACGAATGTGAGGCGCCCGTGTCAAACAATACATATGCAGCATTACCATTTAAAGAGACCGCACCTGTTATAACGGTCTTGGACTCTTTTGCCTCCTCTTGAGAGACCGCACGAACTCTTCCTTGAGTAGGTGGGTGTTGGAAGTTTCCTTGCTATAGGGCTCCTTGTTGTGTTGCTATTACCCGTTAGGGCCTTCCCATTTTCTACTGTTGTAGATAGTCTAGGATCATGTAACTTTGCTGACCACACTCGAAGCATGCTCCTGTCTAGGCCAAGCACGGTGTGTTACCATGTCGTTTTCACGCAAAACGACATGCATCACTTTGGTTAACTCCCGGTGCTTGGCTTTTCTTACTTGGAACGCAAGGCCGTTTCTCCATCCTCTTATTGAGACAATCGTCATGGTGAAAAGGTCGCCCTTGATATGCTATTGCCGTTGCTATTGTCCGCTCCATCGTGTCCCTTTCTATCATTTGAGTTGGCTCATATAATTCATTATAATCTTTAACATTTAACGGCATGAGCTTGCTTTTTATATCGGGGTGTAAACCCTCTTAAAACTGATTTGCCCTATTCACTAGTTCCTCTACTAGCTTAGGAGTGAACCTTGATAGTGCGGCGAACTTTTCCTCATAATGGTCTACCGTCAAGTTGTTTTGCTAGAGTTGCATGAACTCCAACATCTTCTTATCTCGGGTGCACTCGGAGAAGCACTTCCCATAGAAATTCCTAATGAAGGCATTCTAGGTTACATTGGTGCTAGGTGGGAATACCATCTCCTTTGTCGCTTTCCACTAGTAGATGGCGTTACCTTGTAGCCGGTACTCCGCCAAAGTCACACGATCCTTCTCAAATCATCCTAACACTGCAAAAATCATTTCAATTTCTTCAATCCACGACTCTACCTCTTCGGGATTCCTTGTCTCGAAGAAATTCGGGGGTCTCAACTTTAAGAATTGTTCAATTAGTCCTTGCATTTGATACTCGGCCATTTCCACTTCTTGTTGCAATACCATTTCTCAAAGTATACACTACTTGTTGCTAAATCTACTATTCCATAAGGCCTCCAATTATGGTCAGAACTTGCAGGATTCCATCCACTCAAGGATCCTGCCTGGGCTTTGGACCTTGCTTGGCCTTTCCCTTAGAAGTCTTAGGATTTCTCGAAAGATTTCTTGAAGTCATGCTTGTCTACGAAGGCGGATCTCTAGCATAATAGTCCAAAAATCGATAGCTATAAACTATCTATGAAGCAATCAATCAATCAATCACATGCATTTATGTTCATTCCTAATCGATTAACCCTCTAACCCATCGTGTCTTATCACTCTAGGGATAAAACCTAGGCTCCGATACCAAAACAACAAAGGCTATGACGTCTTAGGAGGCGCTGCATTCGGGTTCAACCCTTATCTTTTTTATAATTTCATTCGTGAAAACGTATAGACAACTACATGAACATCAACATAAATATATAGAAAGCACACCATTTATTTATTATGAGTCAGAATATTTTACGTAACACTAGGACTTTGTCCAATTACCATTACACTATTTTTACATGCAATCCGCTATATCAAAGACGGGGGAATCGAGCATCGCTATTGGTTCCCCGTCTATGGCATGTTATTTAATGGTGGCTGGTACCTTCGTTACTAGGTCTAATCGGACCGTTATAGCTTGGGAGGGGCCCAAGTTCGACTCCATTGACGATCGGATACTATGCTAAAAAGTGATATGGCATGCACTCTGTCAACCCCACTTTAGCCCACACAATGGAATCATATCATCGGTAGAGTGTTTCCTCATCTACATCATATACATCCATGAAGGTCATTTCAATATTGATTGGTAAGCCAAAGAATGGAGCTCCAAAAGAGCCCATACCTATGAGTTTGGAAAAATAATGGGGTGAGACAAGGCTCGATAAGTAAAGTGATCAGTTCTAGGATACAAAAATAGTTCAATGTCTAGCCCATGGTATTACTCATAGAACCAAGTTGATAATAGATCAATAACAAATGCAATACCAACAATTACTATATATATACATATTTGTAACATATTTGTAACTACAATCGTGGAAATGCATGACTATGAAAACGCAAGCATGAACTTTTTATAACATCCTCATCATTCTGGCATCAATCGGTCTCTCTGGCATCAACTAGACATTTCACTCTGCAGCATCCCGAAACTCCCGGCTCGGGGTCCTCTTGGCTCAACCAAGGCATCACCCACTACTAGTGGCATCCCGAAATTCTCCTCGGCGATGGAGGATCTTATCTTTTCTTTGTGTCCACGCAATCTTGATGTTCGCATCCAATAGGTGTGTTATCTTGAATTTTAGGGATAACCCAAATGTCAAACATATAACATAAAACCATGCACGTACATAACTTGTGTAAACAACGTACAATAATCAGAATATGATAACATAAAACTACAAATGTGCTTATTTTAGTACGTAGACTAGTTTAAACTTAGCAAGATTTTTCCTCCATAAATATATCTATATCATGCCCAAACTATCTTATATTGCCGCTTTAACCACTTCCATATGCTTAACTAGACTCGAGCAATGAACCCATTGCGTTAGCCTAACTCTAGTGTCTCCCCTTACCTCATGAGATAAAATCGGATCAACCTCGAACGTGGTAGTGACAAGGAGCGGCTGAGAGCATAGGGAGAGAGTAGCGTGAGTAAGAGAGTGAGAGAGAGTCAAGTGGAGAGAAGGTGGCCGAGAGAGGGGGAGAGAGAGAGTGATGGAGGGGTAGGAACCAAGAGAATAAGAGGGAGAGGGCATGCATGGGACCCCAAAAATCTAGATGAGGGTCTTCTTCTGGTCTTGGTGAGCTTATTTTATTTATTATTTCATTAGTTTATTATTTTATTATCATTATATATATTTTCTTTCTTTCTTTCTTCTATGCGCCCCCATATTGGACCAATTAGGGTGCATCATGATGACTTAGATTTTCTAAGATAACCTAGAACCAAATAGTCCAATAAGAAGAGCTCACTACTTTATTAATTTTGAACTTTGTCTTATTTTCATCAAGATAAGGTTAGGTGGTCCACTAATATTAGGTTACTTAGGTGGATTGAATACTTACTCATGATGGCCTCCAGATTTTTCAAGATACTTTAGACCTAGGTGGTCCAATAGGAGGGGGTTCATTTGTCCCTTCATGCAATTTTATCTTATATACATAATACCGAGCTTAGGTTGTCCAATAAGAGAATGTTGCTTAAATGAGTTAAAAATTTGGTCTTGAGGGTTGATGATTTTGCTTGATGCCCCCCTTCATTGTACATACTAGATTTCACATGATTGTCATTGGATTTCTTAAGATAACGTGGTCCCCCAAATGGTCCAATAGAAGTAGCTTACTTAGATGATTTAAATATTTAGTCATGATTATCTTAAAATTCTATTTGCACAGTAGTCTTTGACTTCCTAACCTTTTAGTCACTTTAGACACTAGTGAACGTAGGACAAATGTGGCGCATAAGTTTTGTTAAAATTCTGAGCTTGGTCAACCTATATTTTCATGGAGTAGCTACCACTCGACCTAATCCTCGCCGTCATTGCCACTACGAGCTTAGCCACCGGTGTTACTTTATCGGCCGGTGCGACTGTCGAGGTTGTTGAAACAACTACTGTCTTTGGACATCGGGTCCGCGTTGGGTTTATTCCGGATATCGACTTATACCATATTAACTTCAAATCAAATTCTAACCTATTCACTCTTTTATTTTTTAATTCAAAAGCTTTATAACTAGATTACGTACGATAAGTTTTTGGGTGTCACAACTTTCCCCTCCTTATAAAATTTCTTCCTCGAAATTTGTACATGAGTATTGGAATAAATAGGGATAATGACACTTCATTACATCTCTATTTTCCCAGGTTGCTCCTTATGTGCCATGGTGTTGCCAAATGACCTTAACTTATGGAATGGTTCTATTTTGTGTAACGTACTCCTTTCGATCCTCAATTTGGAGTGGCTTTTTGACATATAATATTTCCTCATCTATCTCATCGTCTCAAAATCCAAGACATTTTGCAGGATCGAGTTCATATTTCTCTAGCATTGACACATGAAAAACATCGTGAGCATGGGCTAGCTTCAATAGTAATGCTAAGCGATAGAAGTCCCCAATTCTTTGTAAAATTTCAAACGGCCCTACGAACTTGGGACTTGGGACTTAACTTTTCTTTCCTCCCAAAACGTGATGCACCTCTTATGGGCTATACCTTGAGGAAAATATGATCCCCTACTTGGAATTCTAAAGGTTGCTTTCACCTCTCCGCATAATTTTCTGGTGATTCTAAGTGGTTTGAAGTCGGTCTCTAATTACTTGTACATCTTCTATTGTATACTGAACTAATTGCGGGCTAGTGAGTTTCCTTTCTCCAACTTCATTCTAATAGACCAGAGTTCTACATGCCCTTTCGTATAACGCATCAAATGAAGCCATACCAATACTCTGTTGAAAACTGTTATTAGAAGCGAACTCAACGAGATGTAAATGCTCGTCCTAACTACCCCGAAACTCAATTGAACATGCTTGAAACATATCTTCTAGCATTTGAATGGTCCGTTCCATTTGACCATCTGTTTGTGGATAGTATGTTATCTTGTACTAGAGTTTGGTGCCCATTGTTGTCTAAAGGCTTTGCCAAAAAGTAGCGATGAATTTGGGATCTCAATCGGAGATAATCGTCTTTGGGATTCCATACAAGTGGACAATTTGCTTGACGTATAGCTCCGCATATTTTTCTAGTGAATGATCCTTTCTTACCGCTAGGAAGTGGGCAAACTTTGTTAGGCTGTCGACTATAACCCAGATGGAATCATTTCCTCTATACTCCTGGGTAGACCTAAGAAAAAATCTATCGTTATATGTTCCCATTTCCATTCTGAAATTTTTAGTTGCTTCAATAATCCTCCAAGCTTGCAATGTTGTGCTTTGAACTATTGGCAAGTTAAGCATTTGGTGACGTATTTGGCAATATCTATTTTCATGCCATTCCACCAATAATGTTGGTGAAAATCACGATACATTTTCGTACCACCTAAGTGCACACTATAATTACTTCTATGTGCCTTTAATCAGATTTCTTCTTTGGCTTTTTTATTGCTCGGCATGAATAGTGGCTCCGTGGAACCTTAATGTTCCATCATCACATATTTGAAAATCAGGCCTTTTCCCATTTGCAACTTCATCCGAGACCTTTCACGTACTTCGAGTCCGTTTGCTGCGATATCTTAACTTTCTACAACAATTCTGGTTTAATTCGTAAAGTGCCAACAAACTTGGAGGATGCCTTTCTTCTAATCTAACCACCAAATCTTGAGTTTCGTCAATTAAAATTCATTCCTTGACCATTAGACGAGCGATAGTAGATTTCCGGCTAAGTGCATCTACGACCTTATTTGCTTCGCCAGGATGGTACAATATGTTATAGTCGTAATCCTTAAGTAATTCCATCCATTGTTTTTGCCGCATATTCAATTCCTTCTTAGAAATAAATACTTCAAGTTCTAATGATCGGTATAGATTTCAAAATTTTCCTCATGGAAATAATGCCTCCATATTTTTTAGTCGAATACAATCGTTGCAAGTTCAAAGTCGTGAACTAATAGTTTAATTCAAATGGTTTTAGTTGTATCAATGCATAAGCTACAACCCTTCCATGCTGCATCAATACACAAACGAGTCCTTTATGTGAGGCATCGCTGTAAATTACAAAACCTCTTGATTCGAATGGTATTGTTGGAACGATATCGGAGGTTAGCTTTTACTTAAGTTCTTGAAAACTTCGCTCACATTCCTCTGTCAATGCCATCCTATAGGGAGCTTTTGAAATGGGTTTCATTCTAGGAGCCAATTCAATAACAAATTCTATCTCCCGTTCTAGTGGCAATCTTAACAATTCATTTGGGAAGACATCGAGGAATTCCCACGCTATCGGAATATCTGTCAATCTTAGTTTTTCCGTGAACTTATGCTCTACTATCGCTAAGTACCATTAATAGCCCTTGCTAAGAAGTTGGGCCGCTTCAAGTGGAGAAAATAGAGGTACCGAGGTTTATCTGCCATTCCCTATGAACTCATAACTAGGTCGATTAAGTGGGCAGAATTGGATCACTTTCCTAAAGCAATCCATATTGGCTCTCCACTTACCGAGCTAATTTATCCCAAGGATAACATCAAAATCATACATAGTCGATACTTTAAGATCTACCCCCGCCTTCTTGCCCTTTTATGGTGATCCTACACCCCTTGCATCCTAACGTGGATAGAATCTTGTTTTTCAGCGGCGTAAAAATGCGGGAGTAAATCTCAAGCAGCTTAGGTTTTAATCTATTTAATCACATGAACTGTTCGGACACGAACGAATGTGTAACGCCCATGTCAAAAAGGCATTTGCAGCATTACCTTTTATAGAGACCGTACCTATTATAACGGTCTTAGAGTCTTTCGTCTCCTCTTGCGTGATTGCATGAACTCTTTCTTGAGTGGGTAGACGTTGAAAGTTTACTTGCTATGGGGCTCCTTGTTGTGCTGCTGTTATCCATTGGGGCCATCCTATTTTCTACTGTTATGGATAATCTCGGATCATGTGGCCTTGTTAACCACACCCGAAGCATGCTCCTATCTAGGCCAAGCACCGTGCGTTACCACATCACTTTTCCTAGAAATGACATGCATCACTTTGATTAACTCCCGGTGCTCAGCTTTTCTTACTTGGAGTGAAGGGCCATTTCTCTTTCCTCTTATTACGACAACCGTCGTGGTGAAAGGGTCTCTCCCGATGAGCTACCGCTGTAACGTCCTAGGGTGCTACATCTACCACAATTAGTATTCCTTCATCCTTTAGACCCGATATTCTGTTTAGAATACATACGAAGCAAGACATGCTTAAATGTAACTTGAGGGCTTTGAAAAACGAGCAATGAAGAAAGTTGGACAAGCAAAGGACTTCAAAGCCAAAGAGTGATACTAAAAGCTTTTCTTCGATCAATTATATACCATATATATTATATACTCTTATACCTATGTCATATTTACAACCCCAAAAAGGCGTTTGACATAACTGGGAGGTTCGGGTAACTACTCCACGTATTATTTACTATCGGTCGGACCAACAAAAAGCTTCACTTCTATTCGGTCCTCATATGAGCCTAACTCTCCTGCATAGGCTCCTCGGATGGGTCTTCCTCTAGGATGATGCTCTCTGTGACCATAGGCTTGTCTGCGGTATCTAGGGTGACGTATAGAAAGGGCCCGATCATCCGCTCCCCTATTGGTATGAATACGGCATAAAACTGGTAGGGCACTATGCCAGTGACAAACCCCTTATAAACCTACAAGGTGTACTCGTATAAAACTAGCTATAGATACGGCATATCAACATGAACAATGGCATAGTAAGCTACATCATAGTCAACGGACACTCCAAAGTGAGCATTGGGAGGAACAACCATAGTTGCTAATCTAAAAAAGGAAACCAACACAATTTGAGCTTTCAAGCCTAGCAAGAAATGCATCCAACTCCGTCGTCCTAGGCCTTGGTACTTTAGTCTTAACGTGCCCCGCTAAGCATTGTATAGTGATTGTTGCAAAGCGAAGGTTTAATATAGTTCTCATTTCACCAACAAGGTCATGCAATTAATTGCAATACCATAACATGCCGAATAAATGCAAAAATGATACATATAGTGTTACTAGTGAACTTCAAATACAACTAGTGAGCGTTGACTAAAAATCGACCTAAAATATAAAATAGCGCAACTCCAACGTTATTGTGATCATAGGGCCCTGGTATTTCCCACGTACAAGCTCGGGGGTATTTCTGATTCAAAGAGTTCCCGCACTTAGCTCATGGTATCACATTCCCTCTCCGGGGAATCACTTGCTCAATATGTGAGTGTCATGATGCATTGAATATTATGAATGCAAGACACCACACAAGTATCAGCTTTTCTAAAATGTTAAAATCGAGGGTTCCACTCGTAAGTTATCCAACAATTAATTTATCACATCATCATAGCAGCTTTACTTTTAACCGAGCCAGCAAGCATTACTTCAAATTGCTATTCATCGTTTAAAGGCACCAAAGTTTGTTTGGGTACTAATTAACAAGCAAGGTCGGTTAACAATCAATACTCCCTCCTTTTACCTCTCAAAGGCCATTGTCTAGTTCAAATTGCGCACTGACCTGTGTACTACTCCAACATGTATCACTCAACCGACTCACCGACAACTAAAACCGTTTGAGACTAGCTATACTATACCAACCATCACATTGACTAGTCCTCGAATTAACTTGTTTTAACCCTCGGTGACTTCAATTGTTCTACTAAAATTAGTGAGCAACACTTCACCTCCTTTTAACAAGCAAGGTCGGTTAACAATCAATACTCCCTCCTTTTACCTCTCAAAGGCCATTGTCTAGTTCAAATTGCGCATTGACCCGTGTACTACTCCAACATGTATCACTCAACCGACTCACCGACAACTAAAACCGTTTGAGACTAGCTATACTATACCAACCATCACATTGACTAGTCCTCGAATTAACTTGTTTTAACCCTCAGTGACTTCAATTGTTCTACTAAAATTAGTGAGCAACACTTCACCAACGTGCCTAAACCTAAACCAATGCTTCTTCTAATCGGCTTTCCTCCCCCTTACAAACCATTTATGATTTTACACAATTCATCCCCTAAATTATATCATCCGTACCTCCAAATAGTATCGCTCACCAGAATGTAAAACATGTATATGAAACGATAATGAACGTGGCTAGATTAATCATTCTCCTATAATATCACCATGTTTGAATGCTTGCACAAAACTACCCTTTTGAACTACCTTTCCTCTAACTCAGCGCCATCAAATCTATGCTAATCGAACCCTCTACCAAGGCTACAAAATAGAGTGGGTTGTAATTCTTGCCTTGATTACAAGTATGGCGTGACTTGTGGAAGAACCGGTTGTTGATTCCCTTTGTTTTCCTCACCCGAACAGAATTCTTCTATTCTTTTCCTCTTCTCCCTCTTATGCTGTCGTGTGTAGTGAGAGAATAGTGAGTGAGGTTGATCCGTGGCATGCAAGAGATTAGAACCAGGATAATGACACTTGTTGGACATGCCATTATCGGGGTGGTTGCTATATATGGTAATTCCTCACTAATTTACCCATGCAATCGCCACTTTCCTCTCAATGCACCTCTTTTTGACACCTCTAAAATGGATTGAGAATTTAAAATTATCTTTTACCCCCGATTTATGCTCATGCCTCTAAGATTAGTCAAGGATAAAATGGTCAATTTGAAATCCCCCATATGATCGAAAATCCAAAGGCAAGGTGGTCCAAAGTTGTCTTGAATTATTGGTTAGAGGACAAGAGTTGAAAAGTCAAAACCCCAAAAAGCAACCATCAATCAAGTTTGTCTTTCCAACTCGTCAATCACTCTTACACATATCATTTAAGCTTGTCCATCCATCACCTAGTCATTCTTGTCCCCCACTTGCATGCTAGCTTCTTGAGAAAGCTTTAGGCAAGCTTGGAAAAACTCAACCCACCTCTTTCTTCCTCTCCCTCATCCAAACATCTCTCTCTCTCTCTCTCTCATTTTTTTTCTTCCTCTTACTTTACCCTCATTACCAAAGCCCCCTCTTTCCCTCAAGCCCTTGTTGTGAGTTCCATGGCCTTTTGTCTCCATGAAACTCAAGAGAACTCCACAAAATTGTGAGCCACTAAGAGACCAAGCCAGCCATCGGTTCCCTGCATTGAACCGCAAGTTTATGGGTTCTTTTTGGAGAGTTCTTTGGCTTGGTTTAAGGTAAGAGACTTTCTAAGCTTAGTTTAGCATGTTAAGAGTTTGATGTTGAAGTTTAGTAAGGATTAGATGGAGTTTAGTAGTTGATTTTGCTTGATCTTCATGAACCGAACCAGTTTGCTTTTCTAGTCCAAAATCATGACCTTGGAAGCTATTTAATTGCTGATCTTGCTTGAAACTTGTGGTAAGTAATCTCTAAATCTTAGCTTGGTATGCTAGGAGTTAGTGGTTGATGTGGATTTAGGAAGTTTAATGGTTGGTTCTTGCATGACTTTCCTAGAGGGCGAATCCGACATTTCTATCCAGTTTTTGGAACCATGGACTTCACCGATTGTCTCGAGGTTTTCACTTACTCAAATTTGGGTAAGTTGTCCTTAAACCTTTGCTAGGACTCTAGGTTACTAATGGTTGGTTTAGAATTTGAATTGGAGAGTCTTAAGGGCTGTTATCGTGTGAAAAGCGTTATAAGACCCGAGAGCTCGTATTTCCGTTTTTCAGTGCGCGTCAAAAGTAAAATGGCTATTTCGAAGTTGTCCGGAGCCCGAATTGAGCTATGTTTTCTCCCACGAGACCATAAGATCATGAGGAATATGAATCTAAGGTTGGTTATTCAAAAAAATGAATAGAATCATGTCATTTTTACTGGGAGTAGGTCGGGACGTGGAAACCTTTTGGGGGTCAATATTTGTTTGTTTGTTTTAGAGCTTGAAATGTGAAATCCATGGCTAAATAGTGATGTTTGGTACTCGATAATGAAGTTCAATAAGGCAATAAATGATTGAGTTGTGGCATGTGATCCAATGATTGAAATTCGAGGCTTGGAGGTTGAATTGAGTATAACATGAGGCGTTAAATGCGGGATTTGACCCGAGGCGTATTAACGCGGGTCCGAGAATGACATTGTAACCTAAGGCATACTAACGCGGTCACAATAATTATGTTAGCCTGAGGTGTTAATATGCGGGCATGGCCATCGAAATTGGAATTACAATGAGTGAATTGCTATCCTATAAGCTTATGAGCTATCGAGTGCCTAAAGTACGTAGCTTAGTCTTAATTGAGTAATTGAATCCTTGAATTGTGAAAGTGTGTAGTGCTAATGATTCATGACTTTGATTACTATATCAATTGCTATGTGTTTATCCTTGTTTAGTATTGCATGTTTTAAAAGTGCCTGGAGGTACTTTTGGCCTAGTTAAGGTTTAGGGTTGATGAGTTATAAACTCACCCCATCGTGGGATCAACTTTTCGGATCCTAAGCTTTGACTTGATCACCATGCCACCACTTTTTGAGATGCTAATAGACCTTGAGACCGTGGTCACCAAGTACCTAGTATGCTAAAACCAAGTGTACAATAGGAAAGTTGGTACAGTTTGGGTGGAAGAGATAAGCAATTTTGGAGACCCCTAACCTGTTTGGCTTAGACCTACCAAGATAGGGACACGTATTTTAGGCCACTTATGGAGTGTATCATACCCGACGAGGTACTTGGATCCGTGGACCTTGCTGGAGCTATTCGCCTAGGTAGCGTAGTGGCTGATTCCAATATAGGACTTGTTGAGATGGAGCTATCAAGACTCGAGCTGGTTGGAGTTATGGCACGGCCCCCAACACTAATCCGAGGATGGACACCGAGGCTGATCCAAACCGGGAGAGTAAGAGAAGCATACCTTTGGATTCCGATCCTATTTCTGTAGAGCCGAGACTATCAACCGACGACAGTGAGGTCGATGTTTAGGTGTAGTAGTAACACCTACATTTTGGTTACCCTCCTAGGTTAGCGGAATTAGTCTTGGGTTAGTATACCCTTTTGATGTTATACATCGTCTATTCATGAATCCAGCTATATTGTATTCCTTGTTTAAGTTTATTGCGTAAGACCGATTTGGTGTTATGATATGTATTGTCATATGTTATCCCGAGTCATCTTGTTTTAAATTGTATGGAGTTTTGTGCGCTTCCGCTTGTATATATCATATCGCGCTTAAGAACATTGTCGTTGCATCCTAGGTTTTTTTTATGAAGTTAATGACCGTCGCGGGATGTTATCGATTCCGAAGGGTTCGAGGCGTGACATCTCCGTTGAAGTGACATCAGAGCAAGGTCGACTCGATCCAAGTTGGTTGACATCTGGAGAAATAAGGAGTGATGACCTTGGACTGTTTAGATAACGAGACCTTAGGGATTCGTTAGAGTTAGGCACGATATGCATGGCATGTGAATTAGTGCTTGTGAATGACACACTAGATTGGCATCACCTTGAGTGATTAAAAGACTATAGAGCTTCGTACTTGGCATTGATTGTTGTTTGACTGAAGTTTATCTAATGTGTGGATAGCTTGTTGTGGTTATATTAAGTTGTAGATGCGTCTGGACTTGAGGTATGAATTTGAACTCCGTATTGTGATACCTCTTATTGTTTGATGAGAATTGAATGCTTTGTTTGTGAATGTTGCTGTGATGAGTAGCATAGAACTGCTAGACTTAAGTAGATGGCTTAGGTCTCTAATTCCTAGATTGAATTATAATAGTTCAGATCTTGTAAGGTATTAGAAGGATGAGCAAGGCGGTAGAAATACAAGGAGAGCGTTTAGTTCAAGAGCTCAACCAGTGGAAGACCCAAGGATTGATGGGGTCATTAGGGCACTAGAGGAAATAGGGAACCTAATGGGCGGATAGACTCAAGAAAGGATTGACAATGTTGCCCAAGCAGTTATTGCTGCTGCTAACTTAGCAAATGGACATAACAGAAATGGTAATGGGAATGGAAATGGAGAAGGAAATGGAAATCGCCGGATAAGCCGCTTAGTGGAACAATTTATGAAGTTGAAACCGGCTCGGTTTCATGGAACCGGAGACCCGGAGGTTGCTCCTCGATGGATTGAGAAACTGGAGAAGGCTTTTGAAGTCTTAGGGTGCACAAAAGAGGAAAAAGTGACCCTAGCGATTTACTAGCTTGAGGGTACCGCTAATGACTAGTGGAAGGCCACCAAGGGAGGAGTCTTCCCTGAAGGCACCGCTCTTAATTGGACCGCCTTTATTGAGGCATATATTAGCAAGTACTTTTCTAAACCGCCCAAGAACAAAAGATAGTAGAATTTTAACAGCTTTGTCAAAACCAAATGATGATTGATCGGTGTGAAGCGGAATTCGCAAGGTTATCTAAGTATGCACCAAGGATAGTAGAGAACCCATTTGACAAAGCACGGAGGTTCAGAGATGGGCTGAAGCCCGAACTTCGCAGCCAGTTGATACTCTTGAACTTGAGGGACTATAATGATATGTACGAAAGAGGTCGGATGGTCGAAAGAGACATGAAGAAAAGAGCTATCGGTTCTAGATCGCGGTTTGCTCCTACAAGGGACAATCGCCGACTTGGCAAGACACCGATAGCGAATAATGAGCATTTTGTTCCTCCTACAAGGAGAAATATTGGGAAGCTTGCTTACCGGTTCAACTGGAACCGTTGTTAGTGTGGAAGGAGGCATGGAAGTGGACTTTTTCCGAGTAGGACGGGTGCATGTTTCAAGCATGGCCAGTTAGGTGATCAGATGAGGAGTTGCCCAAATCAAGCCCAAGGACCTCGGTTTCGTACGTAACGACCGCAAGCTGGAGCCGCCTCGCAAAACAACATGAATAGGCCGCCGGTTCAAGGAAGAGTTTATGCTGTGGCACATAAGGAGGAGGAGAATATGCCTGGCATGGTCACAGGTACGGTTACTTTATGCGATCATGCTGCACATGCCTTGTTTGATCCTGGAGCATCACATTCTTTCGTATCCGCACAGTTTGCTAAGTTAGCCAAGATTGAATTGAAATCGTTGGATGTGATATTGCATGTTGTTGCCCCATTAAAGGATAAAGTGTTGGTCTTGTAAGGATGCCTAGATCGTTGGATGAATTGAAACCTCTAGGACGGAGTCGATCTCGAAGGCGTACTACGGGATGTCATTATCGGAGTTAAAGGTTCAGATGCAAGAACCGCTGGACAAAGGATTCATTCATCCAAGCGCATCACCGTGGGGAGCACTAGTATTGTTTATAAGGAAAAATGATGGATCATTGCGTTTGTGCGTTGATTATAGGCGGTTGAACCAAGTAACCGTCAAGAACAAGTATCAACCGCCAAGGATTAATGACTTGTTCGACTAATTGCAAGGACCATCAGTGTACTCCAAAATCGACTTGTAGACGGATTACCATCGGTTGAGGACTAAGAAGGAGGATATACCGAAGACGGCTTTTTAGACGAGATATGGGCATTACGAATCCATAGTTATGCCGTTTGGATTAACTAACGCCCCTGCTGCCTTTGTAGATATGATGCATGAAGTATTTAAGGAATTCTTGGATCGGTTCGTCATTGCATTCATTGACGATATCTTGATTTACTCGAGAAGCTCTAAGGAATATGAGCAACATCTAAGTGTAATTCTACGTACCTTAAGGGAACACTCACTTTACGCTAAGTTTAGCAAGTGCGAGTTCTAGCTTAATAAAGTGGCATTCATTGGACATGTAATAGCTAAGGATGGAATCTCAATGGATCTTGCAAAGATTGAAGCAGTTACCAATTGGCTAAGATTAACGTCGGTCACTGAAATTCGAAGTTTTCTTGGATTGGTAGGTTACTACGGACTTTTCGTGGAAAAGTTCTCCTCGATGGCTACTCCTCTAATGAAGTTGACAAAGAAGGATACACGATTTGAATGGACGGATAAGTGTGATAGGAGTTTTCTGAAGCTTAAGCATAAGGCGACGACCGCACTAGTGTTGACGATACCCTCTAGTCTTGGAGGATATGAGATTTATAGTGATGCGTCGCTAAAAGGATTAGGATGCGTTCTGATGCAGCACGAAAGGGCATCGCTTATGCGTCGCGACACTTAAAACCTCATGAGATGAATTACCCGACGTACGATTTGGAACTTGCAACGTTCATCTTCGCGTTGAAGATTTGGAAACATTACTTGTGCGGGGAGAAGTTTCGGATCTATACCGACCATCAGAGTTTGAAGTATTTGTTCCCCCAAAAGGAATTGAACATGAGGCAACGTCGATGGATAGAGTTGCTTAAGGACTATGACTGTGATATCCTATCTCACCCTAGGAAGGCAAATAAGGTTGCGAATGTGCTTAGTCGGAAGTCAAGCATCGCGCATTTGATGATTAAGGAATGGACCTTATTGGAAAGACCGAGAGATTCGGAGTTCAAGTTCGAAGTTTGTCATCTATCCAGTTTGTTGGCTACATTGAGAATTGAACCTGAGATTCGGGAAAGAGTTAAGGTTTTGCAATCTACGAACCTTGACATTCAAAAGATCCCGGAGATGGATGCTGAGAAAAGGAAACCTAGCTTTCAAGTATCAAACGATGGAATCTTGAAGTTTTGTGGACGACTGTGCATACCCAACGATGAAGAGTTGAGGGAAAAGATCTTATCGGAAGCCCATCGAGCAACTACAAGTATTCATCTAGGTAGCACAAAGATGTATCAGAATTTGCGACAGCACTACGGGTAGAATGGGATGAAAGTGGATGTGGCTAAACACGTAACTAAGTGTCCGACGTGCCAGCAAGTAAAAGCACAATATTGTAAGTCTAGTGGTATGCTGCAACCTTTGAAAATTCCCGAATGGAAATGGGAACACATCACAATAAGCTTCGTAATGGGATTACCTAGGAGTCAGAGAGGTCATGATTCAATTTGGGTAATCGTGGATAGGTTAACTAAATCTGCACATTTCCCGTTTGTGCGAAAGGACTTCACCATGGATAGGTATGCTAAGTTGTATATGTGACATATAGTTCGTCTTCATGGAGTTCCAGTGACGATTACGTCGGATAGAGATTTGAAGTTTACAGCGACCTTTTGGAAAAGCCTACAAAAAAATGTGAGAATGAAACTACATTATAGTACAACTTATCATCCTTAGATGGACGGACAGTCTAAAAGGACAATTCGGACGCTTGAGGATATGCCGAGAGCCTGTGTGATATATTTTAAAGGAGGTTGGGAAGAACAGCTGCATTTAGTTGAGTTCGACTACAACAATAGTTATCGGCAAAGTATTAGAATGGCACCATTTGAGGCATTGTATGGTAGACCTTGCGTAACTCGGGTGTCTTGGGATGAGGTTGGTGAAAGGAGTATAACGGGTCCGTAATTAGTTGGGCGATCGGTTGATGTAGTGAAGGTTATCGGAGAAAGACTGAAAACTACGCAGAGTCGCCGTAAAAGTCATGCGAATAAGCAACTGAGACCTTTGGAGTTTCATGTAGGTAATCATGTCTTCCTCAAATTATCGCCAATGTGAGGACTATCTCGATTTGGAAAGAAAGGGAAGCTATGCCCGAGATACGTAGGTCCTTTTGAAATATTGGAACGGATTGGAACTTTGGCCTATAGGCTTGCTTTGCCGCCAAGTTTGTCATAGATTCATAATGTATTCCATGTAGCGATGTTAAGGAAGTATGAACCAGACACGAGTCATGTTCTGGATCATGAAGTCATAGAGGTGGACGATAAAGTATTGTACGTGGAAAGGCCAATAAGGATTGTGGACAAGAAGAAACAAGTCCCGAGGAGCAAGAAGATCCCACTGGTGAAAGTGATCTGGGAGCACCATGGAACAAAAGGAGCCACATAGGAAAGTGAAGAAACGATGAGACGACAACACCCCCATTTGTTTGTGTAGTTAGGTTTGTTGTAAATTTCGAGAACGAAATTTCTATAAGTAGGAAAGAGTTGTGACATTCTGAATTTTGACTCTTTTTGAAGCTTATGAATGAAAAGATATCTATCGCTGTATTTCGGTTAGATCACACTCGGATTTGATCACTCTCGAGTTAATTAACCAAAAGGGAAAGGCTAACTAGAGTTTAAGTACGTTGACCAAAAAACTCGAGCGTGGCTTAGCACTTTGACAATAAGGATTGCTGAGGGAAGATTTTGAGGCATTAAAGGCTGATTTGAGATTGGTCCTAGAATGATTTGCCGGCGTTATACAATTAGATCATGGGTGATTCCATTTGACCATAAGTATAATTTGCAAATTAAACTAAACCGATTCCCGACGATCGCATCCTTAAGGACTAGTGATCAACCCTCACAATTACATGACAACCAAAGTCGCCATGGCTTGAATAACTCTTAAACTTGACGTTAATCATGAGTCGATACGCATAACTCTTAAAAGCCGTCCGTTAGTTGGAGATGCACTTAAATTACTATTCATGGATTTTGAGCATGAATTGGACTTCAAAATGGGACATCGAATATTCAAGAATTTCAATAGTAATATTTTGGATGTCCCCTCATCGAGGTAAATTAAAACTAGGATTCACCCCAAAGTAATAAAAAATGGACTGAGAATTAGAAATTACATTTTACCCCCGATTTAAGCTCATGCCTATAAGATTAGTCAAGGACAAGATGGTCAATTTGAAATCCCCTATGTGATCGAAAATCCAAGGGCAATGTTGTCCAAAGTTGTCTTGAATTATTGGCTAGAGGATAAGAGGTGCAAAAGTCAAAATCCCAAAAAACAACTATCAATCAAGCTTGTCTTTCCAATTCGTCAATCACTCTTACACATATCATTCAAGCTTGTCCATCCATCACCTAGTCATTATTGTCCCCTACTTGCATGTTAGCTTCTTGAGAAACCTTGAGGCAAGCTTGGAAAAACTCAACCCCTCTCTCTCTCTCTCTCTCTCTCTCTCTCTCTCTCTCTCTCTATTCCATTTTTTTTTCTTCCTCTTACTTTACCATCATTACCAAAGCCCCTTCTTTCCCTCAAGCCCTTGTTGTGAGTTTCGTGGCCGTTTGCAGCTATAAAACTCGAGAGAACGCCACAAAACCGTGAGCCATTAAGAGACCAAGTTAGCCACCGATTCCCTACACTAAACTGCGAATTTGTGGGTTGTTTTTGGAGAGTTCTTTGACTTGGTTCAAGTTAAGAGACTTCCTAAGTTTAGTTTAGCATGTTAAGAGGTTGATGATGAAGTTTAGTGAGGATTAGATGGAGTTTAATAGTTGGTTTTGCTTGATTTTCAAGAATTGAACCAGTTTGTTTTTCCAATCCAAAACCATGACCTTGGAGGCTGTTTAATTGCTGATCTTGCTTGAAACTTGAGGTCAGTAATCTCTAAATCCTCGCTTAGTATGTTAGGAGTTTAGTGGTTAAGGTTTGATGTGGATTTAGGAAGTTTAATAGTTGGTTCTTGCATGACTGTTCCTAGAGGGCAAACCTGCCATTTTCGTACAGTTTTTGGAACTGTGGAGTTAACCGGTTGTCTCAAGCTTTTTGCTTGCTCAAATCAAGAGTGAGTTGTCCTTAAACCTTTGCTAGGACTCTATATTACTAATGGATCATTTAGAATTTGAATTGGAGAGTTTTAAGAGCTGTTATCATGTGAAAAACGTCATAAGACCCGAGAGCTCGTATTTCCGTTTTTCAACATGCGTCAAAAGTAAAATGGCTCGTTCAAAGCCGTCCGAAGGCCAAATTGAGCTCTGCTTTCTCCCACACGACCATAAGATCATGAAGAACATGAATCTAAGGTTGGTTACTAAAAAAATGAATAGAATCATGTCATTTTTATTGGGAGTAGGTCTGGATGTGGAAACCTTTTAGGGGTCAATGTGTGTTTGTTTGTTTTAGAGCTTAAAATGTGAAATCCATGGCTAAATCATGATGTTTGGTACTCAATAATGAAGTTTAATAAGGCAATAATTGGTTGCGTTGTGGCATGTGGTCTAATGATTGAAATTCGAGGCTTGGAGGTCAAATCGAGTATATCCCGATGCGCTAAACAAGGGATTTGACTTGAGGTGTACTAACGCGGGTTTAAGAATAACATTGTAACCTGAGGCGTACTAACACGGATACAATAATTGTTGAGAAAAAATCCCTAGACGGTTTTGAAGTTGACAAAACAGTCCTAGTACTCTTGTATTTTGAGATAATGCTATAATTTACTTGTTTTGCAGATTATCCTTTGGTGCGGGGATGCACAGGATTGAATATAGCAAAAGGATTTGGCTCAGATGTTGTTTCTGAGTGTCTCAGATGCTGGTTCGAGCTCGGACATTGAGTGGGGATAGCTCGGACGTTAGAATGACGCTCAAGCTCTGAGAGAAGTACTTCACTAGAAGTAATTAGAATTTCAAGATGAATACAAATTGAGCTTAATTGATGCATATCAACGGACGCCATCGAGCTGGATTATCCTTGAAAGATTCTCATCGATTGAGATCAATCAAGAATGCGGAACCAAGAAGACAAATCAAGACTTTCTAAATGGAAGAAACCATCTATGGAAACCCGGGATCATAATTGTATGGGCGATTTGATCCAAACGAGGAAGACTTTCCTTTAGTGATCCCCAACGGCTAAGAGATCTTCTTTTTGCAAACATCTCGTCCAAAAGGATAGATTTGGAGAGATCTCTTCTGGATGCCTTACAACGGCTAGATTGGAGGCGAAAGAGTATAAAAGACATCTCGAAGATGAAGGGAAAAGAGATTGGCGTAAAAAGGGAAAAGTGTTCATAATTCCTAGATAGAGTGTACTCCATTTCAAACACACTTCTTGATCCATCCATTGTAATTATGAGGAGGTGTATACAAGAGTGTTGAACGCTAGGTGTGAAGTCCTCCGTGTCAAGGAGACCACCGATCTGTAACCTCCGAGCACATTAATAGTGGAATCCAGCCGATTGGCTGTCAGCCGAAGAAGTGGACGTAGGCTTAACCAAAGCCGAACCACTATAATCCCTCTGTGCAGTTTTCCTTATCTCTTACTCTGATCATTCTAAATACTTAGTGATATCTAAACTGCACACGATCAATACGCATCGATCCTATTACATATCTAGCATCAATTGAATTGCTTGAGCATTTGAGATTTCTGTTTTACATCGTATGATTTGAATTCCGCAATAAAATCTTAAAATCACATGTTATCACCTATTCACCCCCTCTAGGTGAATTCACTAGCCACCAACAATTGGTATCAGAGCAAGGTGCTCGTATTTTGTGAAGTGTTTTTTACTTCTGAGCTAACGATCTTTATGACTAGCAATTTCTCTCCTTCTTGGATCGAAGGTGGAAGCAACAATAGGCCACCATACTTTGAAGGAAAAGATTATAGCAACTGGCAGAACAAATTTAAAGCATTTCTCAGATGCCAGGATCCTCAAATCCGGGATGTCGTACAAAGAAGAGTAAATCCAGTGACAGAGACTACAAGTGCAGGGGATAACACGATGGTCGCTCTAAGCGCAACAGAGATAACCAAGAGAGATGTTCTTGATGCAAAGGCCATTTATTCATTTTATAGTACACTATCTCCTACTGAATATAGACGTATTGCAGATTGCTCTTCATCAAAAGAAATTTAGGATAAGCTTCACGTCACCTATGAAGGAACAGATAGAGTAAAGGAGACAAAAAGTCAACTTTCTACTCGGACAATATGAAACATTCAAAATGAAGCCTAATGAGACAGTGAAAGAGATGTTTGACAGGTTCACTGAAATAGTGAATGGTCTCACATATAACGGGCAACCATTTTCTGGACCTATGAGAATCAACAAGCTACTACGAGCTCTTACAAAAGAATGGGACAATGTTAAAACTTCCATTCGAGAGACTCAAAGAATATCTCCTTTGTCAATGGATGAGCTCATTGGAACTCTTCAATCTTATGAAGAAGAAAGGATCAATGATGAAACCACAACTAGAGGTAAGAAGTCAATTGTCATAAAATCTAATGTTGATTGTGATGTTTCAGATTATGAAGTCGAAGATGATGAAGAGTTAGCGCTCATGGTCAAAAGATTCGGACTAATGGCCAAACAAGGCAGGAACTTCAAAAACAGAAAGGATCTTAAACGATTCAATCTGAGAAGATCATCTGAGACCAAAAATGAAGGCCAAGAAGTCATTTGCTTCGAATGTAAGAAAAGAGGCCACACCAAACCCAATTGCCCTCTGTTAAAGAAGAAAGACAAGGATGAAAAATCCAAGAAAGCTTTGAAAGCAAAAACTTGGAGCGACACCGAATGTGAAAGTGATGAAGAATACGCAAATGTTTGTCTAATGGCGGATTCGGATGATGATATCGAGGTAACTCACCCAAACATCTCTCCCGAAATATCTGCGTATATAGATGAGTTATGTTTAGAATACAAGGCTACTCTTAAGAGACTTTCTGAATTGAAAAAGGAAGTTGTTGTCTTTAGACAGAAGAATATTTTGCAAAAAGATAAAATCAGCTTTCTCGAAAAGGAATTTTGTCAACTAAATGAGAAATCCGATTCTATATCTTGCGAAAATTCGCAATTAAAATCAAGGATAGAATGTCTCGAAAAAGAAAATGATTTCTTGAAAAAGGGAAGAAATCATTTTGAAAAGGAGAACATTTCTACGAAAAAGGAAAAAGATATTTTTGAGAAAGAGAATTCTGTTTTGAAAAAGGAAGTTTTAGAGATACACAAAAAATTCTCATCTAGTTCAAAATCTTTGCAACATATACTTTCCATACAAGCTCCCTACTATAACAAGTCGGGACTTGGTTTTCAAAAAGAAAGTGATGAGAAAAATTATTTTCCAACCGTAAAAGAAAGACTCAAGTGGCGACCTTCCAAACACGCTTATCAAAGTCATTTTAGGAAACAATTTGTAAGATTTGAAGGACAACATCCCTCGAGATGTTCAAATTGTGGTGATCCGAAACACTCCAGGAGCTACTACTCAAAGATCAATCAATCAACACTTGACATTCTTAGATACACTTCTACGACTAACCTCAAAGGACCCAAACAAATTTGGGTAATAAAGAAAAAGTGAGAATCTTTGATCATTGTAGGTACCAAACAAAAGAAGAAACAAATGGTACCTTGATAGCGGGTGCTCTAAACATATAACTGGTAACTCATCCATGTTTATTGATCTTGAAAAATTTGATGGTGGAAATGTGTCCTTTGGAGGCAACAATAAAGGAACGATTATCAGCAAAGGAACTGTAAAGATTGGTAATCTACTCATCAAAGATGTTTCATTAGTCAAGGGTTTGAATTTCAATCTTGTTAGTATTAGCCAATTATGCGATATTGGATACAAAGTTTCTTTTGCAGAAAATAAGTGCTCGGGTACAAGCCAAGACAACAAGTCATCATTTATCGGACGAAGATATGGGAACATGTACCTTCTGGACACAACATCTGAAAATGAAAAATGTCTTTTATCCGTCAAAGACGATCCAGAACTATGGCACAAAAAGTTGGGACATATAAGCTTCAAGCGGATAAACAAGCTCTCCAAAAAGAAGTTGGTAAGAGGACTTCCAAATGCCAGATTTGAAAAGACAAAACTCTGTGAAGCATGCACACTTGGAAAACAAGTAAGAAATTCTTACAAACTCATTAATGAAGTCATCACTACCCATGCTCTGCAACTATTGCACATGGATATCTTCGGACCCACTCGTACACAGAGTATTGGAGGTAAAAAGTATTGCTTTGTTATTGTGGATGACTATACAAGATTCACTTGGGTATTCTTTCTTACTCACAAGAGTGATGCATTCTCATTCTTTAAAACCTTTTCTAGAAAAGTTCAAAATGAAAAACGTTATTCAATTACAAGTATCAAAAGCGATCACGGAGGATAATTTGAAAATAACTACTTTGCTGATTTTTGTGATCAAAATGGTTTTCAACACAATTTTTCTTCTCCATATACTCCTCAACAAAACGGAGTTGTTGAAAAGAAAAATAGATCTTTACAAGAAATGGCACAAACCTTTTTAATTGAAAGCAAAGCTCCACCTCATTTTTGGGCTCAAGCTTTTTCAACTGCATGTTATGTAATCAATCGTATTTTCCTCGGACCATTGATTGAGAAAACTCCCTATGAACTCTACAAGCGAAGAAAACCAAATATTTCATATTTTCATGCGTTTGGTAGTAAATGTTATATTCTTAAGAATGCAAGTGATAGGATTGGTAAGTTTGATGAAAGATCGGATGAAGGTGTATTCTTGGGTTACTCCACTACTAGTAAAGCATACCGAGTCTTCAACAAAAACTCTCAAACAGTTGAAGAATCAATGAATGTGAAATTTGAGGAAGAGCTGAAATTTAGAACACATCATCTCGAAAAGAAAAACCATCATCTCAAGACGTGGAACTAGTCGAAACATTTTAGAACATGGAAAACACCTTGCAAGGCACATCATCTGAATGATCAAATGATGAAGACCCCACTGAGACCGAACATGACAAATCAAATAGAAGCTGAAAATAAACATCAAGTCATCCCGCAAATCAGGTTATTGGGAATATAGATAAAAGAGTCAGAACCAGATCTAGACTCAAGGTTACAATAAATACCTTTGCTCTAGTTTCTGAAGTTGAACCCAAAAGAATTCAAGAAGCTCTCGAAGATGAAAGTTGGATCGAAGCTATGCAACAAGAGTTACAACAATTCAGACTGAATGAAGTTTGGGAACTTGTACCTAAACCAAAGAATCATCCTGTCATTGGAACCAAATGGGTTTTCCGGAATAAATTGGATGACAAAGGAAAAGTAGTCGGGAACAAAGCAAGGCTTGTTGTACAAGGTTACTCACGGGAAGAAGGGATTGATTATGATGAACCTAAGCACCAGTGGCAAGACTGGAAGCTATCAAGTTGCTACTCACTTACGCTTGCCATCATGACTTCAAGTTGTACCGGATGGATGTTAAAAGCGCATTTCTCAATGGGTACATCAAGGAGGAAGTTTATGTCAAACAACCTCCATGTTTTGAATATCCAAAGAACTCAGATCATGTGTACAAACTGAAGAAGGCTCTTTACGGGCTGAACCAAGCACCTCGAGCTTGGTATGAAAGGTTAAGTAATTTTCTAACTGAAAAAGGTTTTGAAAAAGATAAAGTTGATACAACCCTTTTTATCAGAAGGGAAGGTAAAGACATTCTGCTTATCCAGATATATGTTGATGATATTATCTTTGGCTCATCTAACCAACATCTTTATGAGAACTTCTCTCAGAACATGCAGAATGAGTTCGAGATGAGCATGATGGGTGAACTTAAATTCTTCCTAGGGCTACAAGTAAATTAGATTAATTAGGGCACATTCATACATCAAGAAAAATATGCCTTGGAACTAGTGAAGAAGTTTGGTCAAAACAATTGCAAGAAAACAGAATCACCTATGTCTACCTCATCCAAACTAGACAAGGATGAACAGGGCAAACAGGTTGATCAGAAGCTATACGGGAGCATGATTAGTTCTTTGTTATATCTTATCGCATCTCGACCCGATATTATATTCAGTGTTTGCATGTGTGCAAGATTTCAATCTGATCCTAAAGAATCTCATATGTTTGCTGTCAAAAGAATCATCAAGTATATAGGAACTAATCCAAACCTAGGATTATAGTATCCCAAAACCTCGGATCTTATATTACAAGGCTATTCGGATGCTCATCTTGCAAGTTGTAAGTTGGATAGAAAAAGCACTTTAGGCACATGTCAACTTCTGGGATCAATGCTGGTGTCTTGGTTCTTCAAGAAACAGAACACCGTAGCTCTATCATCTACAAAAGATGAATATGTTGCACTAGGAGCTGTTGCGCTCAAATACTAGGGATGAAGCAACAACCGAAGGACTTTGGTGTTGAAGCTCACAATGTGGAAATCAAATGTGACAACACAAGTGCTATCAACCTCACAAAGAATCCAGTTCCGCACTCATGAGCTAAGCATATTGAAATCAAGTATCATTTTATTCGTGATCATGTGCATAATCGTGACGTCAACATTCAATTTGTTGATTCTAAACATCAATTAGCTGACATATTCACTAAGGCACTCGATAAAAATACATTTGAGTACATCGGACAAGAGTTGGGTATTACCATGATTCCTATTTGAGCTGAGATCTAGACAGGAGAAATTTCCTCGGAACTTGGAAAGTATCATCCGAAGACCTTCAGCAGCTCCAGAGCTTGAAAGCATCTTCTAAAGGAACTTACGAATCTCAGAACGTGGAAAATCATCTGTAGACAACATCTTTCGAGCAGATACGACAAAAGATTTGATCGTTCGAAATCTTGGCGCGTAAGTCGTTTTTATTTTTGGCAACAAATAAGGTACGCATCAACACAATCTTCCTAAATATTCGGCAAATATTATGTGATTGTACTGATTGCTCTGTTTGAATATTCGATTGCCTTGATTGAATTGATTGAGTTAAAATATTCTCAAATTTTTATCAAAAGAATTTCCTATTTTATCAAGATTAGGTTCATCTTTTACGGAATCCTTCTTTCTAAATTGAAGTCATTTCCTCATATTTAAAAGGGGTGGTCTTCACACTTGTTTTTCACAAAACCTTCTTTCATAATCTCAATCTCTTAAAACTTTCATCGCCCTACAATCCTCATGGAGCCCAAAAACATCCCTTCCTCAACAAACTACCCCGATCTTTCTCAAAGTGATCTAAAGAATGATGATCATCTTTCCCTCAACGAGTTCGTTGAAAAAGTCAAAAAGGAAATAACAGCAGTCATAAAAGCAAAACATGGAATTCCGGAAGAAGAAGACATCTATCATAAAGAGATGTTGGCAGAATACCATGACGCTCTAGTTGGGAACCGCGAAGAAGAAACTGCTGATCTAATGTAATTGTCTGTAAGTCAAGGACAAAAATCTCAGGGGGAGGACATGGAAACAGAACCAGGCATTGAAGAAGAAGAAATGAATCGGAATAATGACTCGGGCCTGTTGGAGGACGTATTGTACTACCAGACCGAGATAAAGTACCAAATCACTGGAATGTACAATCTGCTTTTTCGGGAGATATGAGAAATAAGAGAAAGGCTGATGGAAGAGTTCAGTGCACTGGCACAAGAACTCTCGGAGAAAGCAAGACAAATTCTCTTCAAAACCGATAGGTTAATCAAGACGGTGGATACACTTCAGGAATCCATCAACCAAAGGTTGGAAGAATTCTCAAAACTGGTGCTGATGAAATTCCTACAAGACTTCAAACTATCCACAGCATCACAGAGCTCCTTACAACCAACAAGGAAGGAAATTAAACAAGCATTCTGAACTGGTAAAGACTCTCACTGCCAAAAGAGCTGCCTTTTATCTTGAAAGGAAAATAAGATTGGCCAAAGTTGTTAGAAAGACAATTCTTATAGCTCGACAGAACGAAGATGAAGAGCAATCCGTGAAAGCCTTGATAAGGCACAATGGGTTCGTCTCTGAGGAAGAAGTGATTGAATATGCAACAAAGCCAACCGAGGAAGAATTGAAGAAGACTTCATTGTAAGGAGTTCAAACCGACAACGAGTTGAATCTGAACGATTTCCACATTCATGATCTTCTTTGCTTTTGCAAGGAAAATGAGCAAGACCTTGCTCGAGCGGAATGTGCAAGAGCAGTGGTGGAAGAACGGAAATTGGATCCAAGCTACATCTTGACCGGAATACAGGCTCTTGAAAAGTTATCTACGGAGATAAACAGGGATATCGTCCAAAAGATTCAACAAGATAAAAATGATCACACTCGGGGAGATTGGTGTCACTTCTGGGACACAAAGAAACCAGAAATCTCCGACACAAACAAGCTATCGGATATTCTGTTTAAGCAGGGTAAATGCAAAGATAATCTGAGGAAGTTCAGCACAGAATTCAACATTGAAATGAATGCAATCAAAGATCAGCTGAGTTTGAAGGGACAGACTCTCAAAGAATATATGAACAACAAATACCATCTTACGGGCTTCGAGCTCGAACAGGCTGAAAAGGATCTGCACAGGCTAGCAACTGCAGTTAATGAAAAGCTGTCTCACATGACACGAGTTGTTGTGTTTCAAATCTACTAAAGCTCTCTTCCAACTTTCTTGAGTCTTAACCTCATTGCACTAAATAAGAACCTTATTTGTCACACTATATTCTTCTTTGATTGAATGATTGAGAATTTGAATGCTAGCATGAACTGATTGAATGATTCATTATTTTTTGAATGCTAGTATGTTTTGAGTAGACTGCATAAATGACCTGAATAAGCATTGAATTCAGGGGGAGTAATGTTTTATCACTATATGACTATGCAGAATACTTCCTTTTGCTGATGACAAAAAGGGGGAGAGAAAAGGCATTTAATTGAGATATATTTGTGATAATGTTTTTGCACTTCATAATTGTTTATGATTGTATGAATGGATCGTGTGAGATCTATTTGTTATATGCGTGTGTATTCTGGCAAGTATCCTTTAAATACAGGATTTCAGCATGTTCTGCGGAATACAAAAGCATGAATTTTGGAGACATTATCTGAGAAGGAACATCTTCTCATCTTCTCTTAAACAGAACAGGTGAACAAGTTCCACTTTTTCAAAATCACATATTTGAAAGCTCTGACTAAACAGGACAAGTTCTAAACATTAACAAAGCGTGACGATTTGAGGAGTTACAATACTTGTTCGTATTTGAAACCGATTAATATCTCAAAGCACTTAGGATACAAACTTATCGATTGAGATAACACTAGTTCTGAAGATTGCTCATCATAGCATATAAATGTATTCTTTCTCAGAACTTATTCTTGCTAAAAGTACAAGGAACGACACTCCATAATTATTACTTAGTAAGATTATCACTAAAGTAACTTTGTTGAAGTTGCTCTTCCTTTTCTAAACCCAAATTTTCATTCATATAGTGGATCGTTTTGTCATCATAAAAAAGGAGGAGATTGTTGAGAAAAAATCCCTAAACGGTTTTGAAGTTGCCAAAACAATCCTAGTACTCTTGCATTTTGAGATAATGCTGTGATTTACTTGTTTTGCAAATTATCTTTTGGTGCGGGGATGCACAGGATTGAATCTAGCAAAAGGATTTGGCTCAGATATTGTTTTTGAGAGTCTCATATGCTGGTTCGAGCTCGGACGTTGAGTGGGGATAGCTCGGACGTTGGAATGACGCTCAAGCTCCGAGAGAAGTACTTCACTAGTAGTAATCAAAATTTCAAGAGGAATACAAATTGAGCTTAATTGCTGCATATCAACGGACGCCATCAAGCTGGATCATCCTTGAAAGATTCTCATCGATTGAGATCAATCAAGAATGCGGAACCAAGAAAACAAATCAAGACTTTCTAAATGGAAGAAACCATCTATGGAAACCCAGGATCATAATTGTATGGGCGATTTGATCCAAACGGGGAAGACTTTCCTTTAGCGATCCCTAACGGCTAAGAGATCTTCTTTTTGCAAACATCTCGTCCAAAAGGGTAGATTTGGAGAGATCTCTTCTGGATGCCTTGCAGCAGCTAGATTGGAGGCGGAAGAGTATAAAAGACATCTCGAAGACGAAGGGAAAAGAGATCGGCATAAAGAGGGAAAAGTGTTCATAATTCCTAGATAGAGTGTACTCCATTTCAAACACATTTTTTGATCCATCCATTGTAATTGTGAGAAGGTGTACACAAGAGTGTTAAACGCTAGGTGTGAAGTCCTGCGTGTCAAGGAGACCACCGATCCGTAACCTCTGAGCACATTAATAGTGGAATCTAGCCGATTGGCTGTCACCGAAGAAGTGGACGTAGGCTTAACCAAAGCCGAACCACTATAATCCCTCCGTGCAGTTTTCCTTATCTCTTACTTTGATCACTCTAAATACTTGGTGATATCTAAACTGCACATGATCAATACGCATCGATCCTATTACATATCTAGCATCAATTGAATTGCTTGAGCATATGAGATTTCTATTTTACACCGTGTGATTTGAATTCAGCAATAAAATCTTAAAATCACACGTTATCACCTATTCACCCCCTCTATGTGAATTCACTAGCCACCAACAATAATTATGTTAGCCTAAAGTGTTAATACGCGGGCATGACCATCGAAATTAGAACCACAATGAGTGAATTGCTATCCTATAAGCTTATGAGCTATCGAGTGCCTAAAGTACGAAGGTTAGTCTTAATTGAGTAATTGAATCCTTGAATTGTGAAAAGTGTGTAATGCCAATGATTCGTGACTTTGACTATTGTATCGATTGCCATGTGTTTATCCTTGTTTAGTATTGCATGTTTTAAAAGTGTCTAGAGGTACTTTTGGCCTAGTTTAGGTTTAGGGTTAACTTGCTGAGTTATAAACTCACCCCGTTGTGGGATCAACTTTTCGGACCCTAAGCCTTGACCCGATCACCATGCAACACTTTTTGGGATGCCGATGGACCTTGAGACCATGGTCACCAAGTACCTAGTAGGCAGAAACTAGACGTACTATAGGAAAACTGGTACAGGTGCGGGTGGACGAGGGAGGCGATTCTTGGAGACCCCTCACCTTTTTTGCTTGGACCTACCAAGATGGGGACATGTATTTTGGGCCACTTAGGGAGTGTGACATACTCGACGAGGTGCTTAGAGCTGTGGACCTTGCTGGAGCTATTCGCCTATGTAGCGTAGTGGCTGATTCCGATATAGGACTTGCTGAGATGGAGCCAAAGATGGAGCTACCGAGACCGAGCTGGTTGGAGTTATGGCGCTGGCCCCCGACACTAATCTGAGGATGGATACTAATGTTAATCTGGACCTAAAGAGTAAGAGGAGCACACCTTTGGATTCCGATCTTGTTTCTGCAGAGCCGAAACTATCGACTGACGGTAGTGAGGCCAATGTTTAGGTGTAGTAACACCTACATTTTGGTACCCTCCTAGGTTAGCGGAATTAGTCTTGGGTTAGTATACCCTTTTGATGTTATGTATCGTTTATTCCCAAATCCAGCTATTTTGTATTCCATGTTTAAGTTTTTTGTGTAAGATTGATTTAGTGTTATGATATGTATTGTCATATGTTATCCTAAGTCATCTTGTTTTAAACTATGTGGAGTTTTGTTTGCTTCCGCTTGTACATCTCATATCGCGCTTAAGAACACCGTCATTGTATCCAGGGTTTTGTTTTTATGAAGTTAACGACCATCGCGGGATGTTATCGGTTCCAAAGGGTTCGAGGGGTGACACCGCAACTAAAATGGGGCATCTCCGTCACCTCGAGCGGTGGAGGATCTTATCTTTTCTTACTGTCTACGCAATCATGGTGTTCACTATTATCCTGAATTTTAGCGATAACCCAAATGTCGAACATATGACATAAAACCATGCACATACATAACTTGCGTAAACAACATATAATATTCAGAATACAATAGCGTAAAACTATAGAGATGCTTATTTTAGTATGTAAGCCAATTTAAACTTAGTAAGATTTTCCTCCATAAATATATCTATATCATACACAAACTATCATATATTGTCATTCTAACCACTTCCATATGCATAACCGGACTTGAGCACCGAACCCATCGCCTTAGCCTAAAGCTAGAAACTCCACTTACCTCATGAGACAAGATTGGACTAACCTCGAACGTGGCATTAACAAGGAGCGGCCGACAAGGTGGGAGAGAGTAGCGTGAGTGAGAGAGTGAGAGAGGGTGAGGTGGAGAGAAGGTGGCCAAGAGAGGGAGAGAAAGAGTGTGATGGAGGGGTGGCAACCGAGAGAATAAGAGTGATAGGGCATGCATAGGACCCCAAAAATCTAGATGAGTGTCTTCTTATGGTCTTGGTGAGATTATTTTATTTATTATTTTATTATCATTATACATATTTTTTTTCTTTCTTTCTTTCTTTCTTCTATGCGCCCCTCATCTTTGATCAACTAGGGTGCATCATGATGACTTAGATTTTCTAAGATAACCTAGATCCAAATGGTCCAATAAGAAGAGCTCGCTATTTTATTAATTATAATTTTTTTCTTATTTACATCAAGCTAAGGTTAGGTGGTCCACTAATATTAGGTTACTTAGGTTGATTGAATACTTACTCATGATGGCCTCTCGATTTTTCAAGATATTTTAGACTTAGGTGGTCCAGTAGGAGGGGTCCATTTGTCCCTTCATAATGAAACTTTATCTTATATGCATAATACCGAGCTTAGGTGGTCTAATAAGAGAAGGTTGCTTAAACAAGTTGAAAATTTGGTCATGAGGGTTGATCATTTTGCTTCATGTGCCCCCTTCATTGTACATACTAGATTGCATATGATTGTCCTTAGATTTCTTAATACAACGTGGTCCCCCGAATGGTCCAATATAAGTAGCTTACTTAGATGATTTGAATATTTAATCATGATTATCTTAAGATTCTATTTCCAAAGTAATCTTTGACTTCCTATCCTTTTAATCACTTTAGACACTAGAGAACGTGGGGATAAATGTGGAGCATAAGTTTTGTTAAAATTCTAAGCTTGGTCAACCTATATTTTCTTGGGGTAGCTGCCATTCGGCCTAATCCTCACCATTTTCGCCACCGTGAGCTTGGCCACCGGTGTTACCTTATCGGTCGGTGCAACCGCCGGGGTCATTGGGGCCGCCGGTGTCTTTGGACCCCCAGGTCTACGTTGGGTTGATTCCCGATATCAACTTATATCGTATTAACTTCAAATCAAATTTCTCACCTATTCACCCTTTTATTTTCTAATTCAAAAGCTTTATAGTTGGATTACGTAGGATAAATTTTTGGGTGTCACAATTAGGGCATCTGAAACACCTAATGCTCCATTGAAACTCTAGCCAATGGGAAATTCTTTTATGTCTTTTAACTCCATGTTTATGCACACATGTCATTATATGGTATGCCACGTGATCATGCTACATACAGTTCAATCAGATTATCACTATTAGGTAATCGTAGAGACATTTCATGAGTGAACATAGGACATTATGTTATACAAAGATTTAACAAAACCCAAAACTAACATCAAGGCAGATTTAGACTCAACTGTTAACCTTGGTTGAATCACCAATTAAATTCATAAAATTTCAAGCTCTCACATAATGGTATTCCAAAGAGTAGTGATCAACTTTCGTTAGAAACTTTTGAGCATTAGACCCATAGATCGGGGGTTTTTTTTAAAAAAAAATTATGACTTACTCACTTAAAAATAGACTCCCACATTGATTGAAGTTTTCGCTTTTACCCAAGTAAATTAACTCAAAAAATTATAAATTTTAGTATTTTATCAGTAAGACCCTTCTCTGCAAATTTAAGTAGTACAAAGTTTAGTTCCTTTTGTATAAATTGCAATAATTCATGGAAGTAGTACCAAATTCCAATCTCGGAAATAGAACAAAGTTGGCCATGAGAATGATCGTAATCCCAACTTAAAAGTATTCCAAAAATACCTAAATTAATATATATTATAGTTTTAGATGTTAGCTTCAACTTTTATGCTTTATCCTAAGGCAGTAGGAGTCCACAGAAAGAGGTACAAAAATGATAAGCAAGGGTTAGATTGGATTCAGGTTGACACATGCGGACTAGTGAAAGTGTAAAATAAAAAGGGTTGATCATATGTGGCTCTAAAAATTATCAAATTAATATATGTTGTAGTTTAGACGTTGAAATTGGCTTTCATGTTTTGATCTCAAACATTTGAAGATCACAAAATATGGTATGAAAATAGTAAAAATCGAAAGTCAAATACACTCAAACTCGGGACAACTTCTACAATCTACTTACATAGCTACTTTTCTTCCACATTGTCACCAAATCTAACACATGCAAAACCATTGTCATAGCATATTCCAAATAATTCATGGTCTAGCAATATAAAACCACATGAATGTAATAGAAAGATGATGTACTTGCCTTATATCTCAAGAACAACTCAATCTCTTGCCACTTCTTGAGAGAACTTTGAGTGAGATGAAAATTTGAGATCAAAAGAGTGTGAGAGGTGTGATTTTTGGCCAAGGGAGGCTGAAGTGAAGAGGAAAAAGGCATAATTGTTAAGTGAAAGGTTTCATTTGTCATAAAATCCCATTGACTTAAGTGGGTGGAATGAATAGTAACCTTGGGGTAATTCCAAAAGTTACTTAAGTGTATTATTGGGGATAAGTACGCCATGAATGCCAAACTTATGTACGGCGTTCACTTGAGTGCCATAACTTTCAAAACATTCACTTGAGTGCCATAAATTTCAAAAATATTTCACTTAAATGCTACGTCAATTTTTCCGGCATCCAAGTCAGCTTTTCCGGCGTGCCACGTTAGCTTTCCGGCGTATCATGTCGAGTTTTCCGGAATCCACGTCAACTTTTCGGCATCCACGTAAGCGATGGCACTCAAGTGAACGTCGTACAAAAGTTATGGGACTAATAGTGTACTTATCACGCATTTGGAGGACAATTCCCAAATAATTATCAGCCATATATGGCGGTGAAATGTCCATTTCCCTCATTATCTTAATTATGTACATTATGCATATTAAACCTTAGATTAGACTATAGTTTTCCCTATAATTACTTAGCATTTTTGGTTATCATATAATTAATCACATGATATGCTCTAATTATTAGAATACCAATTTAGTTCTAATATCGTATATTATGCTCTTGAAAATTTTACTTTTGAAGTTGAACTTACATTATAGCCCTTTAATTGACTTCTTAATTTAATTGATCTAGTAACAATTAGCATTTAATTTATACCATGGTCGTACTTGATTGGCTAAGTAACATTCCAGGGTGTCCCCCTCATACGATGGTTACTTATTATTTCTCACTCGAGAAATTAAATTTGAATTATCCACTCTCAATAATTACATGACATTAGTCAATTCTAAATAAGGTAATTTGTTTAAATAATTAGGTGAGAATTCAAGATGTCACACTGATGACTAGGGAATTAGCATTTTGGAAATTCCTCAAAGTGGCAAATTGGCAACTTTGGAGTGTGATGGAGGAGTCGGCGCAAGCCTTGGCTTGTGCTGGTCGGACGGCTAAGATTGGTTGAAAAATGTTATTGGGTTGGCTCGAACCCCTCATTTGCCCAATTTTTGCCCCAATTTTCCTAAGTTCATCTAGTTGAGCTAAATTAAGGGATATTGTAATTATGTGAGTTTGGTTTGATCATATTGTTAAATGATTTCTTACTTTCTCCAATTTCTCTGTCAGAATTACCCCATGAGTCATGTGACCAAATTTTAATAATACTCGATTGGTCAAATTGGACCTCAACTATTCAAATTGGATACTAGTCTAGAATGGGTCAAGCCCATTTGGGTCAATTGGATTAAACCCTACTCAAATTGTGTACTACTATCTCACAAATTGATTCAATTAAGCTAGTAGAACGTTGGTGAATTTGCCAAAATTGATATTGGATTCATTTTCATGCACTTAATTGGACTCAATTGAAGCAAATTGGCATGAATCATACCATCGTGAGGGAAACTTTTCTGAAAACTAATCGTAAATGAATGAATTTTGATTTTGGCCAATTGAAAAATAAACTTCCAATTTGGGGAAAAGTCAATTCTGATCGTTTTTTGTAAAATTAATTATGCCAAAGTGAAATTAAGGAAAAAACCAGTTGATTTTGAGTTTTTTCATGTTTCTGATTTTTTAAGAAAAGTTGAGAGTTGACTTTAGTAGTTTGACCAAAAAGTCATTTCTAAAAGCTCTATCGGGTTATTGGTGAAATCAACATCTAAGTTTACTTAAAACACTATGAAACGTGAAATTCTTAAAAAAAAAAAAATTAAAATCTGACACTTTTTAGCCAAGAAACGGGTCCTGTCAAGATTAGAAACCCTAGTTTTGAGCTTTGGCTTTAATGACTTGTCGGCTAAAATCAAGTATCATCATTTGTGTAAATAGAAAATGTTCTGATTGAGAGCTTATCGATAGAGCCCGAAACTCCCGCATCACTACGTCATGGTGCTTTTTATGTCCACGAACTGCAATCTCAATTTGGAGATTTCTTGAGCGGTCCTTCAATTTTCAAGGAGTTGAGCAATTTCAATGCGCCAATCAAAACGACTTCTCTTGCCTCGGGTCCTCTTTCATGGGGAACACTTCCAAAAGCCTAATCTTCTATAAGAAATATCAAGTATGGAGAAAATAATGCAAAAAATATCTACACATTGTATTTTTGCCAATTCAATCCTAAATCTTTTAATTTTACTAATTAAGTTTTAAATATTTTCACCTTTTGCAAATTGGGTCATTCCAGTCAATTTTGGCCGGAAAATCATTGACGTAGACGACGGTTGTCTTATGTGACATCGCCGGTATTGATGTGGACAACTCGTAATGATATTTTAAAAATTCTTCAAATCATTTATTGTATTTTTCATTTTTTTTCCTTTGCTTTTTTGTTTTATTAGATTTTCTTTTCTCATCCACCGACGAGGCCATTGTGGCTATGCGCAAGGCTTGCCTCACCCAAACAATTGTGGTGTTGCGTGTGACTGCAATGGCCTCACCTTGATCCAGGGAAGGGCTGCAACCCTTGCCATGGTTGACAAGGT
Source organism: Rhodamnia argentea (assembly GCF_020921035.1). NCBI lineage: Eukaryota > Viridiplantae > Streptophyta > Magnoliopsida > Myrtales > Myrtaceae > Rhodamnia > Rhodamnia argentea. The sequence goes on from NC_063150.1 coordinate 16,030,953, forward strand.
GTCGCGGCCCTTGCTAGTAGTTGACGAGGGTGCAGCCCTTGCCATGGTCGACAAGGTGTCGCAGCCCTTGCCAATAGTTGACGAGGGTGTAGCAGCCCTCGTCAACGGTGGGTGAGGGCCAAGCAACCCTCGCCCAACCCTCGCCGGCCACTAAGAAGAGAAAAAAAGAGAAAAAGAAAAGAAAAAATGGAAAAAGGAAAGGAAAATTTTAATGAAAAATTCAATGTCAATGCCGGTCGTATCACGTAGAATGACGAGTGTCCACATTAACAATTGCCTACCAAAATTGGCCGGATGGGCTTAATTGAAAAAAAGGTGAAAATATTTCAGACTCAATTGATAAATTAAAAGATTTAGAGCTGAATTGGCAAAAGTACAATAAATTTGAGACTTTTCCGATGATTTTTCCTCTACCTTGGTGCAGGCCATCACAAAGCAAATACTTGATTGGCTTCCTCTCTCAATCCTTGAGGTTCCTCTCCTTGTGGCTTCTTCCACTTGCCACTGAGAGACTTCCCTTGCTTGTCCCTTCAATCGTGGATTAGTAACTTTGTTAGAGGAAAAACTAAGTTGGAACCTATTAGTCAATTGGTAGCTTCCTCATGGAATTAGTAAATTTTCATATTGCAAAGTATGTTGCTCTTAATAACTACTATTATGCTTTTTGTCTTCCAATTAGTTAAAGTTTTAGAGGATAAGTAATCTTCAACCCCACATTAGCTAGTGATTCCTCCACCTGATGGGCTAGTAAATTTTGTATGGAAAAAGTTTGTACTATATATCAGTAAATACACTAAGCAAACTTTAAACATGCACAGTATATTTTCATATGATACGCGTGAGTATATGTGGAAATATATTTAACAATGTTTCTTATTACAAAGAAGAACTAAATCACGTTTCTTTTATATCAGTAAACTTTTAAGAGGAAAATTGAATTTTTAATCAATATGTAATTTAGTTTTTCATGTGCTTTGAGACTTACTCTTAAAGATTACTAAGAAAATTTTCCGCTCCAATAATTAATTTTTCACATTGGAAGAGTGAGTTTACATTTATGAGTTGACTAGGAATTTTGACAGGATATCAGTAGTAAAACTCCACATTAATACCACTTTTCTTTATCAAAAGGTGAATTTAAGCATTCCGGTGAATGATATTTCCTTCGTACAACGAGTAGCCTCTAATTTAGATTCATCGTGTGTTGACTAAGTTTCCTGTCCATCTAAAACTTTCATTTTTATTTTGTCAAAATGATAAAACTTTCATACAACTAGGAAAAACAAATGGACCCAATAAATTGGCTTAGTAGATAATAGGTCCAAAAGAGTTTGAGGAGGTAAAACAACCCAGTTTGAAAGTAAAGCCTTGCATCCATGGGCTTTGGCATCCCCGTCTGCGACGAAATTAGCCTCCCTCCTACAACGTTTAATCCGGAGCTTCAAAAATAACGGGAGCAAATCTACGCAGTCGGAAAGGAGGACATGAATCTCCAATGAAGCAGAACTTGGATTGCACATTGCTTTTATCACCGAAAGTGACTAGCGTTCGCAAGTGATTAATAACTTTTCTGAAAATTGTAAAGCATAATTTTAAAAAGCATCGACAACTAATTAGCGACGTCAACAAAGGTAACTTCTTTAAGGATCTAGTAAGTAGTGACTGTACCCCTTTAGAGCTAGCGCAGCCGTTGCGGCTTCAAGAGATTCCCCAATTTAGAAGCTAGAAGTTGCCTGTTCATATTCCATTAGTTACATGCAAACTACTCTAGATTGGTATCTTCAAAACATGTACGACTTATGAAGATAATCATAACATGCTGACGTGCTTTCCACACCACTTGCCCCGCACGTCACAAACAACTAATCAGATATTGGCGCTTGCTCCTATTAGAAAATATTCCTCAAGGCAACACCTTCATGGGATAATACTCTCATGGGCTTGTGTAAGCACCTCCTTAGAACATCATAACATTAAATTAATACATTTCTTTTGACATTTTAAAACATTTCCTGCTCCAGACTCTTTCATTGGACTGTTCTATCTCTTCCTCATATGATCATTACCTTGGAAGCATCTTTTCCCCCTTTTTTTATTTTGTTTTATGACATATGTCAAAAGACATGATTACCACAAAACTAAAAGAGACAAACATAGAAGAAACATTGTCGAATTATATAAAAAAATTAATTGCATGCGGAGCACTTTGTGGTGTATTGGAGTTGTTGTTATGGTATTATATAGTTTTAATAAATTAATCATACCTTTTCGTCATTTCGGTTGAACTAAAGAAACTTATCCTAATATTCACATGTCTGGGGGGGAATGAACAGTCCATATAAAACGCCCTCGTCCGAATATATCTCTAAACTTCACAGCTCATTGGATGTAGTCGAAGATGAGGTATAGGTGTTAATCAACATGTTATTTAATTATGTTCAATAAGTTAATCATTACCTAATTTGCCATTAGGAAAGACGACTATTCTTGTGCCTTAATTTAAGCTCAACTCCGTCGCTGACATAAGACTAGTGGGCAAGCTTGGACCACCACAAAATGGTGACACGTGGCACTTCCTTGTCACACTTATATATCACATTATTACGTTGCCTTGGACATGCATTTTTCTTCTTCTTTTTTCTTTTTTTTTTTTCAAATTTTCATAGAAAAATAAAATAATAACCCTTTGTGCCTAAGCCCTGGAGCTAGCAAGATTAGAGTAATGTAAAGATCGTGACAACTGTAACAGCAATGACAAGTATGCCTTGTTTTTTTTTTTTTTCTCTGTTAAGTATGCCTTGTTAAAATAGCCAAAAAATGCCATGCTTGAAAGCCTCTGTCTTATTTTTTAAATGTTATGAGTAACTTGCAAATTGGTGGAAGTCCATGGTGGTTTCTTTCTCAAGGAGAGGGACAAGAGATGCAAGTATGCATTAAAAACATAACCTTAAGACAAATTATAAGGTTATGTTTTTAATGCATTGTCGAAACAAAGCGTGAGTCAAAATGAGTATAATATATGTCAAATATGTGATTTTGTATTCATATCCGATGTAGGCACGAGGAGTGACTTCATGTCCTATATATCGAAAAAAAAAATTGAACTTTTGTCAACTTATTTTTAAATCTTGTTTTTTTTCCAAAGGGTGTGACTGGGGATCTTCACTTTACCTTGGACTTTTTTCTGCATACGATTCATATGGACATGAGATGCAGAATGTGCAGCCTCCTATTGCCCTTTTTCCACCGATTATGATTGAGAACTGGAGATGACAAGACTGTTTTGATAGCACAAACTCATTGAAAAAATTTCGAGGGCTTGCTGATAAAGTCCCCCTCGAGCAGATGTATAAGACTACATTTTTAGGTGTTTCATATATATTCATTTCCTCTATTAGTTTCACGGAGCAAGCTCCTTGTCGGCAATAATTCACTGCTTTGGAGGTAACTGGAGTCGAAAAGAAAAGGTCTTCATCCATTCCTAGTGCCTTCGGTTTGTTTTTCGCGATGTTACTTCGACAGATATTCGTGTTGTCGATCCGCCTCATAGCACAAACGTCATCGGTAACTATTCGCCCCACGGAAGGTCACTACACAGCCGAAGATGATGGCCTTCTCCGATGTGGTTGTATGTGTTTCGCTCTCTCTTTTCGGGCATTATGTTTTCAAGTTCATTTCAAGTTTCTCCTTCCTTTTCCCATGATCAGAAGTTGGAGATATTCACAGTTCAAGGAGAGAATCTCTCTTTAGGATAACGTCTGTGTTGAATGAGACGTATGTCGATCTATAAAGAATGAACGAGTGATCAAAAACAGAAGAAAGGAATCGTTTGATGAGGTGAAACGATATTCTACTATGGTGTATATCCATGATCCATCCCCCTTTATCTTTTTTTTTTTTTTTACCTCATATCTTGACGTTCATCTTATCTCCACTTTATCATGTCTCTCGATAGATTCTTGCTAGGTACAAGGGACAAAATAAGATAAAAAGTTGAATAGGAAACATGAAATTGTATTTATTAGGGTTTTAGCAGTATTTTGATTTAAGGCAGAATCGAACTCAAACCGCTAAAAAACTTCGTCAAATCACGGCGTTGACCATAAATATTCATCGAGCTCTTTCTTTTCTTTTTCTTTTTTTTCCGTCTTGACTCGCCTTAATCAATCATAATCATGGTTACACACTCGATTTTTATACCGTGTAAGCAATTTGTGATAAGCTCAAAAGAAAAGGAGTGGGTACTTCCAATGTAAACTAGTCTTTTTCAGCGGAACTTTGTGAAGTCAAATTGTCTCTACTATATGCATGAGTTGAGTCATTGTATTAGTTATAGATTGGTAAATTATTAGCAATCTGTTTAAAGTTCTAGGGGCTTACAGAGTGTTTGATGCGCCTTTGGGTAGTTGGATTTTCATGCCCGTGCCCCTAGATCATTAAAAAATATACAGACATGTACATAAAATATATTCAATCCTACATAAACAAAATGGAAATAATTCACACATGGAGAGAGCGTGAAAAAAGCCCTTTGGATTCCCAAAGAGTAATCTCTTTGTTATTGGAATGTTAGTTGAATGCGGCCAAAAGGACGAAAAGGAAAACTAAGCTGAGGGAGTTGGAAGCTAGGAAGGTAGTTGGGGAAGTCCGGGGAAGTCAGAATGCAACTACTTATTTCTTTAAAAATTTTCAATGTAATTCGATACAACAGGGATCAAATTAACGTTAAGCATGACATCTTTCTAACCTTTTAATTAACTTGCTTGAAAATGTTCGTGGAAATGTACGGCAGAGCAAACATATGCGTCCGGGTCGGATTAAGTTTTCACTAGACATAGTTTCATGTGTATTTGACTTTTAGAAGAAAGACTTGTCCATAAGTTTCGTTTGTTTCGGGGAAAATGAGTGATTCGAAAGAATTTTACACAAATGTCTAGACACAAATTCTTATCCACAGTATTTTTCATTGACTAATTATTTCAAACGATATATGTGATCATTTTTATGAAATATTATCCAAATCTATCATTTTTCGCAAAACAAATGGAGAGTATATAACTAAAGAGATGTGAGAGACGCTATGTTAGGAGCGCGCAACAGAAGTTCGATATCTTTTATCGGGAGAGATTGCTAAAAGAAAGCCCAAGTAAGAGCCTGTCAATATATCCAGTTGGACCCACCTTTACTCAAAAGCTTAAGCCAATGAGTTATGGGCCAGCTAGGATATATTAATTGCTCAACTCCATATCAATTCTTCAATGTGAGACTTTTCTAATATGATTCACATGTGCATCATAACAATCTTTTCCCGTTACGTGTGAACTTTAGTATTAGGTTTGCTCCCCCTTAATTGAAGTATCATTTTGCATCAAGTTATCTCAACTTAAGTCTCTAAGTGATTGCAATGCAACCGCAACTATGCACCGCAACCAACCAACATCAATTGCTAACTTGAGATTGCATCATCCATGGTCTCTATCTTGAGTTTCCAGACCCACTATCCATGGTTTCTTCTCACCAAGACTTGTGTTATTAGACCAATTGTCCATGGTCTCCTCCTTCGATGTGGGACTTTTCTAACAGAACTCACACGTGTATCATAACAGACTATGTTAACAAAGCAATTAAAAACTAATTTTCCACCATCTTGTTGACTCAGCCTCACTAGAATAAACTAAAATTAGTCAAATTACATTTTAAAAAGCACATGAAACAAATCGGAGACAAGCATGATCTACACATTAAAAAAATTTCTTCCAGATGCATATTGCGAAGAATATACTACAATTCTTTCAAGTTATTTCTGGGAAGTTTCAAACGCATTCGACCTATGGTAGAAAATTCATAATTTTGTTATGGCTATGGTTGACATATTGTCCGCGAAACACTCATAAATTATTTTAGGATTATTTTTAGGTCCAAATCTGATGCATGCGACTCCCCCTTCAAAATCAGTGAAAAAAAACATTCACACCTTCACCGTTGGATGTGTGACATGCATGCTTGGAATTGACTTTTAACTATGTTGCTGCGCATAGCGCTTATCCAATAGTGAATGTGTGAAATATATTTTACAACGATAGGTGAACCTAACAAAATTCCTGTAACTTATTAACTTATGTTCATGTGGCTCCATAAACTCTCCGAGATTATACTACTCTCCTCTCCTAGTTTAGATTTAGGTCTAGAGTCATGGATTTTACTCTCCTGGACTAGATCTAGATATAGATCTGGGAGTTTCCTACAAGTATTTGAACTATACTCTTTCAACATAGTGATGTTAATGTTAATGTTTGGTGATGGTGGTGGAGACGTTGAACCTAGACGCGGACCGCTAGCCATTACAATTGATGTTGGAGTTCTTGGTGTGTGCTCATCACTAAATTTGGTGATCGGCTACGGAAATTTTATGATGACAGATCTATTCCTGAAGGATGAGAGTATACTTCTAGTTCCATAACATATTTTGTTATTTGCTTTCTATTATTTTTCTTTTTTCTTGGAACTTGAAAGCATTCTTTATACCTCTTGAATATTATCCTAACTAATGAATGAAATCTTTCTTTTGATTAAAAAAAAAATTATGCCCAATATCAATTAATGCTCTTGAACATTTCTTATAGACTTTCTATAAATGGTAAAAGGGCTTTTAGCTCCGTCAACGATAAACTCTATGAGTTATCTCAAAAAACAAAGAAACTTTCCAATTTTCAAACACTAAGTATAATACTCTATGCGGGTATTTTGTTCAATTAATAACAAGTGTCATTCTCATTTATTATCATTAGCCTCATTAAGTGAATTTAACGAACATTTTCTGTATAGAAAAATTTCAAGGTGTGATGAGTCATGACCATGAAATGTACAACAGTTGTACGATTTGAGTAATCAATTATGGGCACAACTAACATCAACTTATCGTCACAACTCTCAACTAACCTTCATTAAATAAAAACAAAAAAATGAAGCAGCTCGTCGTTGGACTGTATGAAGGCTTGTCTTTAAGCAAGTAGAAATATCCTTCCACGTCTTATATGTCTCACTTTATTTGAAGTTTTACGTTAAGGCAAGCACAAGGAGGAGGAATAAAGAACTTTGTGTCTTAAAAGGTGATAAAAAGAAAAAGTAAAGGAAGCAACAGAAGTGGCGCAATAGGAGGAACGTGTCCTCCTCATCTTTTCATCCTTTTTCTTCCATCTAAGAACTGAAGGTCTTGAGCCAAAAAAAAAAAAGAACTAAAGGTCTGAACTTTGGAAAGAAGTTATAGGTCTATAGGACTAGAATGACCTAATCTTTGCATCTCTTCTTGAACTTTGAGATAGATTCATAGGACAATGGAAAGGTGAATTCCGAAGGGATTGATGGGATCGTAACGAGGAAACCACTCTATTCTCGAAGTCTTGGATTGTAACGAGGAAACCACTCTATTCTCGAAGTCGAAAGATACCCCAACTATTGATGGGATTGCTGCATCTCTCCAATTCTATGAACTCATACTACCTACATCCCAAACGCGCATAAACCCAAAAAACTCAATGCTTTCTAGAACTAAAAGTACAAAAGGATAATTGTAACTATGTTCTTCAGGCTTTTTTGTAAAAATATTTGTGATCTCAAATAAGAAAGAAGAATGTACGTACTATTTAAGCGGAATTTATAGCTATTAAACATTGTATAGGTCTCTGTGTAAAAGAACACAAATCGTTATTTAGTCTCCAAAATGTATAATTCAGAAATTATTTTCCTAAAAATGATTACTTTTATCACTTGTAGAAATGAACATACGATACTTACTTTTATTATCCATGAACTTTGCACATAAATTGTTACTAAAAAGAGAAAAAAGTTTCATTGGCTAATTATGTTAAGAGATACAAGTGATCAATGTCTAGAGAATATTTTTCGAAATATGAGACAAATGGAGCCCTATTATTTATATTAAGTTGCGACCAAATTTGTGGTTGCCTCTTTTCTAGAATGGGTAACCCATAGAAATGACCACAGAGAGGAACATTTGAAAAACGTATGGATGAAGTTGGAACCCAAAAGAGGAAAGGAGAGTTTGAAATCTTCAAAAGAGAAAATAAAAATGAAAAAACAAGGAAGGCCAAAGGGAATCTCCGCCTCCCTCTCACTCTTTTGTGCTCCATTCACTCCACACAGATGGCGCCAAGGGGCACTGACCAGAACAAGTCGCTTAAGATGAGTGCAATGTGTCACCAACCCAAAAAATGTAGATTCTAATCATTCCCTGTGCGTAGCAGATTTTGAGGTGGAAAGCGAGATGGCCCATACTATGTCTTCTCCTTTTCTCTTTCCCTCATTCTTTTAACTATTTTATTCTTACGCTATTTACTTTTTCTTTCCCCTCAGTTTATACAGTTAATGATCAGTTGTTTATGTTTTGTGTCTCCCCACTTCATCCCAATGACATCCTCTGGTGATGCCCAAGAACTCAAGCCAAACGAGGTGTACTGCGGGCCCACGCCCTTGGTTTCTAATTGCTAGTTTTAGTACCAGATCTGGAGAAAGACAGCTATTATTTTCTCAATTGTGCATGTAGGAGATTATTTTCTGATTATATTGCGCATACCAAGAGGCATCTCCAGCGACATTTTTCCATAACGGATCTCGGTCCATTATTGATTGAGGTTGAATTATGGTGGAGCCTACTAAGCTTGTGATAATATTAACTATGCTAACCCAACAAAATGATTTAGTTAATGAGGGTGTGTTTTGTATTATTTTTTACTCTAATTCAGCACCAATCATGAGGGTTTTCTTTAACATCTTGGTTGACATATAGATATATTTGTTTTCTCTTTTTCGGTTGTCAACTGCCGTCATATGATTTAGACTAAGGAAAATATTGTTTTGTACAATATCATGAAAAATTGCAAGGGCAATAATAGTTTGTGATTGGATCGAACCTGTACTAGATGATAAGGTTCTGTAGTATGATATTCACGTTAAATAATAAGGACAAACACTTTTTGCATAATCAAATATAGTGGGACTCAATGGCCTGCTATTTTTGTTGATGGATGCTAACTGGAAAAAGTCAAAAAGCTGAAATCCAACATGTGGGTGCTTGAGAAAATCACATGGCAAGGATTAGAATACTTGCAACTAGTACGCCATGAAATTGTCTGAAGGCTGAGGACTCGCTTTTATGGAAAAGAAGCAGAGTATAAATTCCGCCAACTATTGATGTCTAAATATATCCCATTCAACATCAGATCAATCACGTATCATTGAAAGAGTAATATCCTTATGGGATTCAAAGAAAATCTCACATTGTGAGTTTATTTCTCACCTTGTCATTCTGGCAAATGTCTATGAAGTAATTTTCGAGGAAGTGTCGAGCACTTGAAAAACACATACACAAGGAGCAAGTATCGAACACACCAGGATCATATAAGTCCTACATAATCCAATGGCTTATGTAATAAGTGCACATATATTAGAGGTGCAGCTAAGGTTTTTCCCAGACACAAAGGCTTGTTAGTATGAATTGGGAGGATGATGATGCCAGAAAAGAGAGACGAAAAAAGTTTACTATTCTTTTAGAAGCAGCGGAAATCTGACTCAGATGATGACTCGATAAAGTGGGTAGCTCTACAATTTTCTAAGGCACTCTTTTCATAACCCCCATCAAAGTTTGGTTTATATAAAGCCTTGGACTCGCTCATTTTGCATCATTTCCTCTCTCTGACTCTGCCCCAATCTTTTGTTTCTTTTGCTCTTCATACATCTCGACCTCACAAAAATGGAGAACGGGATTCCAAATATGGAAAGACTGTTGGTGCACAAGGAATTCTCATCATCATCATCATCAGTATCACCATCATGTTTGAATGATGGATCATCATCAGGAAACGGATCGCCAAGACCCTTTGTGGATCCGCTCTCGTGGGGTTCACTAGGCATGATCTCTTCACATGCCTACCAGAATGATTCAATTTCAATGGCTTCTAACGATAAAGCTCCATTGTCATGTGGTGGTGATCTCAAGGAGAGCATGTTTCCTTTCAAGGCATTCTTAAATCCACAAGAAAGGGGTAACGCATCGAACCCGTCGTCTCCTTCGTCACAGTGCTCGTCATCGTCGGCATCAAGGGTCCTGAGTAATCTAACTTTGTTCTGGCAAGAACCTGAGAAAAAAAACCCGTCGACAATGGATTTACTCGGATTAGACACGATTTGTGAGTCCATAGCATCTTCCACAAGCAACCACTTGACCCAGCACAGTCATGTTCTGCGGCGACCTGGATCGGAGAGGCCCGCTACGGACCGAAGTTTAGACCATCTATCAGATCGTTCATCATCTAGGGTTTTTGACCACTCTTGCTTTTTCTCAGCAACACCAAGCTTCAGCCTACGAATTACACAGTTCGGAGATCTATGGCAAGCAAGAAGGAGCACAGGCTGACATCGTCATCTTCACTGTCTTCGTCGGGAAAGTTGTTCCGGGGAGTGAGGCAAAGGCATTGGGGGAAGTGGGTAGCAGAGATCAGGTTACCAAGGAACCGGACAAGGGTGTGGCTAGGGACTTTCGAAACGGCCGAGGAGGCGGCCCTGGCCTACGACACCGCGGCATACATGCTCCGAGGCGACTTCGCACACTTGAACTTCCCCGACCTCAAGCACGAGCTGGTCAAGGGCAATCGCTCCCTGAACGGCACCACTGCCTCGCTCCTCGAAGCCAAGATCAGAACCAAATCGCAAGGGTTGTCCTCAAGAAAGAAACTCCACAGAGGTTTGCTGCCGAAATCGGTCGCGAATAAGGAGGGATTTGCGAGCGAATGTCCAAGCGCCTCGAGCCCGAAAGACCCAATGGGCAGCGAGTGGCAACTTGAGTTCGAAGCAAGAGCTGTTGGGTCTGATTTGATGAGTCTGAGCAAGAAGACACAAGAGGCCATTGCTAGTGCTGGTGCTGGTGCTGATGCAGATGCTGTTCAGCTTAGTAGAATGCCTTCGTTGGACATGGAGATTATTTGGGATGCTATTTTGGTCTCGGATTCGTGAAAACCCTCAGTTTTTGTGGTCGGAGAAAAAGATCGATAGAATGGTTTCGTTTAAATTTGCTTTCTTTTATTGCTTATATTTTGATCTTGCTTTTCGATGGATCTATACATGTTTTTTCTCAGAGCAGTACGATAAGATTGGGTGTCCAGTTTTACAGATTCTTCTTCATCTGAGCTTTTTCAAGTGTATCTTCGATTCCATTACAGATATTACCCTTAATTGTCCGAATAATTGCTGTTTCTACTTTCTTCGTATGGTGCTGATAATTTAAAAGACAAGTATAACGAAGATTGATCTTTGACTGGAAATATGATGAATCCAATGGAAAATTTTTGAACGCTCTAGGAGTAGAGAGCAACAGAGATTCAAAATTTGACCCAAAAAAAAAAAAAACAAAAACAAAGATTCTTTTTTTCTATCTATTAGTAAAAAGTTATGTTACATCATTCTGAAAAAGGAAAATTTTCAAATAAGGGCGTGAAGTACCTTCATTTTCTCAATAGGAATCTAAAGTAGACCATCATTCAAATAAAGGCTTGAAAGTGCCATCTTTGTTTCAAAAAAAGACCTGGCCGAAGGGCATATTTGTCATTTTATTTTTTCTTTATGTTTTTTCTCTTTTTTCTTCTTATTTTTTTTTTCTTTTTTTTCTCCCTCTCCCCTCCCCGGCCATTGCCAAGCAACCCGCTTTGAGCGAGGATCACCCGCCCAATCCAGGCTAGGGCGACCCTCGCCCGATGCTGGCCTAAGTGAGGCCAAGCGAGGGAGAGGGTTGCCCTCGCCGGATCTAGCGAGGGTCTCCTCGCCTAACGCTGACCTAGGCAAGCAACTTGAAGCTTCAAAGCACCTTATTTTACCTTGGTTTTCCTCTATCTTTGTTTGTGTCCCTCTCTCTTTTTCTTTCTTTTTCTCTCTCTCTCTCTCTCTCTCTCTCTATCTCTCTCCAAATATATATATTATATTTTTTATTTTGTTCTTGCCTTCCTTCCTCCCAATGGTTCTTCAAGCACCTTCTTTTGCCTTGGTTTTCGTCTATCATTGTTTGTGTCCTCGCTTTTCTCCCCTCTCTCTCTCTCTCTCTCTCTCTCTCTCTATTTTGTTTTCTCTATTCCGTTTTCTTCCTGCCTTCCTTCCTTCCTTATGGTTCTTTGAATTTCAAGGATTCATTGGGGTGATTAATAGCAACGCCTCAATGGAAATAGCATCGTTGCCAAGGCCTACGTGCGTGAGCTTGCTAGAAATCAAGACAACATGCGGAACCATGACAACAAGCACTTAAGCGGGACATAAAAGGATCAAGCCCTAAACTGCCCAAAGTGTAGTTAGAGCAACACCAAGTTTTCTTGCTAAACCTCTCTCGCTTGGGCCGGCATCGGGCGAGGGTTGCCCTAGCTTAGGCTGGGTGGGCGATCCTCACCCGATGCTAGCGACCTCCTTCGGTGGCCCGATGATGGTCCGGGAGGAGGAGAGAGGGAGAAAAGAAACAATAGAAAAAAAAGGAAAAAAAAAAGTAAATGACAAACATGGCCTTTGGTCGGGCCCTTTTTTGAAATAAATATGGCACTTCACGCCTTTATGCGGGAGCATTGGGCCTTGTCAACAACTTCATGTTGAAGATGTCGAACTTCAAGAGAATGACTTATGCATATGGAGATTTCGTCTCGACAACGAGCAGAAATTTTAGTTTTTCGCTAGGTCAGGAGAATAATCACAACTCTCTCAATACCTATCCAATTGACCTGATTCCATCACCAAAAGTTCAAGGACCCTTAGATCTATAACTCATGTTTTGAGCTTTTTGAAATAAGCACTATAAGGAGTGTTAATCATGAGGAGAAGATGATAAATGAATTTAGAGCCAATGTTCTAGTCTCTAGGTGTTTAAGGTACTTTCTAGTTCCTATATCTTTAATATTCTGGCAGCTTCCATATGTCTTTAGTATTTGGTGAGTCTCACTGATCGTATAGTTTCCATGTCCTTTATTGTTGTCTATTTCTCATGTTCGAGTTCCTTTATAATTAGAGGCGAATTCTCAAATGTAATGTATACGATTTTTATGAATGAAAACATATGAGACTTGCTTATGTGTGAGCGAATTTCTTTGGAAAGTGGAAAACTCCTATCCAGCAGCATCTGCATCCTTGGAGATTGGATTACTCCTCGGTAGTAAGCCAAAAAAGCATATGTATCATCGGCTGTTGATATTTTGTAGGCCTTGGTGATGAGTTTCTCCTATCCCGAAGTCTCGTATCCTTGGCTGGTCATATTATGTCGGCCTTAGTAGTGAACTTCATCAATCCCAATCGTTATCCTTGGCTGGTGATATTATGTGCACATTGGTTATAATTGTAATCTATCTTGTATTTTCCATTTACCCATCGACGTCTCTCGCTCATCCCATATACGCATTAAATTGGTATCAAGCTAAAGGTTGAACTCGTTTTGAGTGATTCTTTCGGTTATCCATTTTCTTATTCCATCCCATACTCCCATTAAAAGAAAATGGTTGCCGTTGTCAACATGGGCCAAATGTTGATTCTCCTATAGCCTAAGAAAGAGACCTACGAGATATGGAGGTGAAAGATTTATGGAGATAGGTATAGCAATTGGAGGAGCGTTTATTATGCTTTGAACTTTGACAAATGAAGAGAAACCTCACTCTCCTAGAGAAAAAAACGAAAGGGTGACAAGAGATTTTTGGATATGCCTTCAATTAAAGGTACATATTACTTTGAAAGTGTTTCTTCTAATGAAGTCGAAATTTTTTAGAACATGAGATAGAAATGGATAAGCCCCTTGGTGAAGATAACCGGTGCTTCAAGTGCTAGGGCTATGGGCATTTACATGTGAATTGTCCTAACCATGATGTTATCACCATTAGAGAAATTGAGAAGATCGATTCGGAACTTCAACATACTCAACAAGATCCATACCATATAGAGTCTGAATTTAAGGAGCAAGAAGAGATCATTAAACAAATTGAAGAAGTGATGCTGGTCATCGAGGTGCCATCAAGTAATGACGATATTATTGATGGAGATTCTCCATATCTATTTGTGGAGACAAATGATGAAGTTATAAATGGAGAGGGAATGATTATAATGTTGGAGACATCATTTGTCACTTTCCTTTCATATCCCCTAAAGCATTCTCTCTCAAAGTGTTCATCATTGCAAAATATGTTTGCAATATTTTCAGCTTTTCAGCATATCTTGAATATATTTGTTTGTGCAAAGCTGATGTATTATCTAATTCGTTGGAGAGGCCATCCTGAAAATGAAGACATCACATATACTTGGGCGATTACGTTTATCGGTTAAATTGTTGAGCCCATCTATCTAGCTCAAGTAGTGTTTTTGTTTCAGTCACATTTATCTGCTATGATACTTGACCTTGTTATGGGTAATGTCGCTTTCTATCATCTGCTGTTCGAAATGTGTGTGATTGAAGTTGAAATTTCCGATTGGATGTGTCGTCATATCAAAAGGCTTTAAGAGCGGATATTTCATGCAAGCTTGCTACAAAGCGCTTAGTTATTGTGCTAACAAACATTGGGATCAACTTAAAGTTGGTAGTAACACCTTGGAAGGGATTCAAAAGTATTATGAAGCTCTAACAATTGATCCCTACTATGCTGTAAGCTGTCATTCTTCAATGTTCTCTTTTCCTTATTATGCATTGTTACCCACTAAGTGTATATTTTCTCTTACTTTGAAACTTATATTTGCATGTAGCCCGTATATTATAAACTTGGTGTTGTCTATTGTGAAATGATGCAATATGTGACAGCCCTTAATTGTTACAAGAAGGCTGCTCTAGAGAGGCCTTTGTATGTAGAAGCATATTGCAACATGGGGGTCCTATTTAATTCTTTGAATTTGATACTCGATTCAATTGATAGTATTGATTCTCTATATCTTGCTCATATTATCAGCGCTCGCACTTCAATTCCAACACCATGCATCTAGAATCTCTATCCATCCAGCTAAGGAACAATTAAACGAGCTCTAGATCTTCGAATTTTTAGCTAATCACCTCTACCGAAGTTCCGACAGCCTCGAGCCTCCTCTGATCATCCATACAACCACCTAGACATGGCCACGGGCCGGTTTGAGCCTAGAACCGGCCCATGGAATAACGAGGACTGGCTCGTTAACCGGGACCGGCGGTTCCAAACTGGAACCGGCCTGGCCGCTCACGAGCCGGTTCCAATTTTAAAAAATTAGGAACTGGCCAAAAAAAGGGGGAAAGAGCCATTGGCTCTTTCCCCCTTTATGGCCGTTGCAATTATCAATCTCCCCCTGCACTTTTTTTTTTCCTTCTAAATTTCCTACAAATTCCATTCCTCCCATTTCATTTTTTCTCACAATTTCTCTCAATTCTTAATTCTCTCAATCCATTTAATCCCTACTCAATTCTGTTAATTTTTTGAATCGGTATTTCGCTCAATTTTCTAACAAAAATGGCAAGTGGAAGCGGAGCTGGTGACAGAGGAAAGAGCTTGATGTCGTTGGGGATGGGAGAATCTGATTATCCTCAACCTCATGATCAATATGATCCTCGTGTGTTTACATGTCGGGTAGACGATGATGATAATATCAACTATGTTCCCAACGTCGAGTACGTCCCAAAGCAAGAAAGTCTTCATCCTACCATCGCCGAAGAAACGTTGACGGGAAAGGAGCCGGAACGGCAGGTCCGAGAGAGTACATCCAACTTATGGCAACACTTCGACAAGGTACATGTAAACGGAGACAAATACAAGATAAACTGTAAATATTGTACGAAATCATACAATTTTAATAAAGGAGATGGCTATCGAACATGCCATATGCATCTAACGCAAAAATATGCAATGCAAGCGGAGATCGACACATGCAACAACAAATTTCTAAGTACATCAATCCTAACACTTCTCTTTTATTTCGTTATAGTGATGAATTTTATAAAGAAACATTAGTTGAATATGTTGTCATTGAACATTTACCTTTTACTCCTGGTGAAAATTTTGTTTTGAATTTTTTGATCAACGTTGTATGTACTCCACAAGCAAAACTTGTCCCGAGAACTACTTTTAAATGCGAACTTTTTAGGGTTTATAAATAATAAAAAAGGCATTGCAAAACTTTTTTACGGATTTCAATGGACGTGTGCATATAGGTAGCGATATTTGGAGTGTTCTTTGGCAAATTCATTCTTATATGGGTATCATATGTTATTGGATAGGTGACGATTGAAACATTCAAAAAAGAGTACTTGCATTTCGAGTGTTTGATGAAAGGCATATCGCCAATAATATTTATAGAATAATTAGGCAAGTTTTAGAAGAATATAATTTGATTAATAAAGTTTTTTCAGTTGATTTTGATAATGCCGCTTCAAATACCGTTTTCATTCCCGATTTAGAAAATATTTGTAAACCCACTTTTTAGTGGACATTTTTTCACATTAAATGTGTTTGCCATGTTTTAAATTTATGTGTACAAGATGGTTTACGAACTCTAGAGGCTTTTCTCACCCCAATAAAGAGAGCAATTAAATTTTTATGGAGTCATCCCCAGGTTATAAAAGAATGAGGCAAATTTTGTAAATCACATGGACAAAAAATCAAAAAGATTTCAAAAGATGTTCCGATTGGTTGGAATTCTACCTACGAGTTGCTTCATCAATCTTTTGCTCATAAATATTTATTATATACGTTTATTTCAAATTATGTTTTCGAAATTACTTTACTCCCGTAAGATTGGGTTCTTTGCAAAAAAATTTTAGATTTTTTGAAAGTTTTAGTGATGCAACTTATACTTTATCTAGTGGATATTATCCTACTACGCATTTATTTTTAATAAAGTGTGTTAACATTCTTGGTATTTTTTGTGAATATGAGCAAGATGTTCAATTAGCTCCGACTATTATAGCAATGAAAGCAAAATGGTTGCATTATTATGCCTGCATTTTTCTTATTTATTTGGTTGCTATTATTTTTCATCCATGTACTAAATTAGATGGTTTGTATGATTTTCTGAATGGTTATTATTATGATTGTTTACATTTGAATGAAACAGTACATATTAAAACTATACAAGTAGAGGTTAAAAACGCTATAGTAGTATTATATAATGAATTTTGTAGTAGATATGGTTTATGTGATAGTGGATCTTATCAACCTAGTGCCTCACAAATGGAGGAGAGTGGTAGACTTAGTAGATGGTACAATCTGCTCATTAATAAGCAAAAAAGACAAAAGAGGGTAATAGGTAATATTTTCGAATTAGAAAATTATTTAACCATTGCTTTTGAGTTCCCTAATTCCGAACACAACACAAATTTCAAAATTCTTGAGTTGTGGAAGACTCATTCAACCTAATTCTCGGTCCTTGCTCTCATCGCAAGACGGATGTTAGCAACCCCTTCTTCAACAGTTGCAATTGAACAAGCATTTAGCGCTGGAGGATTAATTTTGGACGACCGCCGTTCAATATTAAATCTGGATGCTGTGGCGACTCAAGCTTGTGTCAATGATTGGGTAAAGGTTAAATTTCGGCAACAAGAGTTGGATCGAGACGACGAATTCTTCAATGATGATAGTGGAGATACCATTACCACGGGTACTGTAACGGGTAGCGACGATTGACGATGAGATAAGCTGGGATTATCAAAGGTAAAAGAACTACATGAGCTTTGATTCTTCTATCCCCAAAAAGATATGTAGGTACTTAATGATAATCCATTAAGTTCAAGCTCATTCATTCTCCCTTTTTTCCCCCAAAATTTGATTACAATGTACAATTTGATTGTAATTTATAATTAATAATTTTTTTATTTTTTATTTCATAATTTATTATTTAAAATTAAATTTTAAATTCGAAATCTGAACCTGCCCGAAACCGCCCCTTGAACTGGCCTTGAACTGCCCCTTCAAGGGTCGGTTCCGATTCTATCATGGCCACAAACCGAAACTTCCGGTTCATGACAGGAACAGGCGGTTCACGGCCCCTAGCCATATTTACAACCACCTCTTCCTTATCACCGATTAAGCTTCGATTTCTCACAGTAGACTAATTTCAATTGTGATCAGAAAAAGCTCGTAGCGAGACCAGCTCTAGTCCAGTCTACAACTTCAACTCCGTTAAGCTCTCCTCAAATGATCGAAGCTCGGTTATGTGCTGTTCCATCGCTACAAAAGCTAAGTTCTCTCCCTTTCTCTAATTTTGAGTTCATTCTAGTTAGTCAGTATTTCTGATTTCTCTCTATGCGTTCTTTAACGGCTCTGGCGATCTTTTAGTCCAGCGTCATTGTCTCTAATGATCTCTCACTCTGAGTCGATCATCATTCAAGGTCGTTGTTACTTTTCTGCTTAGTATTACTTATGATTTGTTTCTGTTACTTTGCACATGGGACCGAGGTTGAGAACTCCAGTTGTGGTTTATGTGAAAATAGCCCCAATTAAGGATCTATTATTGATTGAGCTTGCTTTCATAATGTTGTGTTTGTATAGTTTTAAATCGATGCTTCGATCTTGTGTTTTGATGCTAACAGAGAGGCTTACTACCGGCTTAACTAAATTCCTAAACCATAGTAACTTGACATTTTATATTGAGGCAAAAGAAGCAAATCTACTTACAATAGTCACAACAAGGACAGCTAATGTGCAGCATGGTGAGGAACTAATTATAACCACAAGTCATTTCGTAGAAACTGCGTTTGGGTCTAAAGATTGATTGGTGTGTGAGGGAAATATTAGCTAAAAGGTATGTTCCTATTTCTCATCTTCACCGGAGACACAAGTTATGTCCCTGCTCCTCATCTTTTCACATGAGTCTTGTATTTATTTTCCTTTTTAGGCCCTTTTATTGACCATATTAGCATTCTAGACTTTAGACTTCCTTGCTATATAAGTGTTGTAATTTTATGTGTTAATGGCTCAACATTATTGAGACATTATTGCATGCATGTCTCTTCAATTTTGGCGGTTACATCCTTTTCGGTATAGTATCAGCGTAACCGGCGAGCAATATGTCAATGTAACTGATGTGCATTTATGTCTGTGTAACCAACATGGTTTAATGGGAGCGTAACCGATGTGCACTTACAGCAGCATAATCGCCAAGGATTAATATCGGCGTAACCGACGTTTTTTCGATCTATAAATAGACATATTTCCGTAGTTTAGAATTACGACTCACAACTTGAAATACATTCCTCTAGTTCTCTCATAGTCGTCCTCCAAGTGCGCCGCTTTCTAGAAGTGTTCGATAGAGCCCTATTCATATAGTGCTGATACAAACAGGTTTGAGGTATTGTATCTTAGGAGACATAGTTCGTGAAGTTGCTTAGCACAATTGGTAGGAACGAATCTTCTTAAGGAGATTCGGTTAGCCGTACCTCACATTTTCTCAAATTCCTTTTTGAGTTTATATTAGCTAGCAACTTTGTTTGCTTTGTAATCTTTATGTGTAAAGATTAATACAAAATTTTTGGCTTGGTTATTGTTATTGATGTTATTGATGTTATTGATGTTATTGATGTTATTATTGCCATATTCATCTTATTATTTTTTCTAATTACAACAAACAGAGTTACGTATTTCCCCCGATACATTAACATGTGCGTAATATTTTCCAACAATCTTAAGACAATTAGTGAATATAGTCACTGTTTGTTTGGGTTTATTAGAAAATCGTGATAGTTGATAACAATCAAGTACCCAATAATGTCCGGAACATTTTTAGAGACGTTTCTATGGTCAATCTGACCGCTGCTAGTGGAGAGGTTCATACCTCGAGGCCTAGTGTTGTGGTAGCACATGCTACGAACCTTCAAACCGAGAACATCTTTGGTGGTTCGGGTATACATCAATAGGCTTTGCCTTCCTTGATGGTGCCATTTTCGGTTATACCGAATGAGAAACTGGAGAAATTCATCGGTGTAGGCTTTAAGTAGAAGCAATAATCCCAAAATTTCAAGGGACATGTTTTATTTGCAACAAGCTTGGCCATTGTGCTAAGGATTGCAAGAAGCGCTCGAACAAAGGCAAGGACGGTGGTGTAGCCAAGCAATTGAATTTGGCAAAGTAGGAAGATAATGAGAGACTAACTATTGTAGCGGTGTTTGAGGTAACCTTGGTGTCAAACAATATCGATTGGTGGTTAAACACGGGTGCTACAAATCACATTTGTGTGGACAAACACATGTTCTTGTCATACAAGAAGGTTGTGGTAGATGGGATGCTTTATATGGCTAACTCTACATAAGTAAAAATTGCTAGGAGAGGAAAGGTGATCTTGAAGTTCACCTCCGGCAAGGAGATTGCCTTCCTAAATGTGCTGCATGTACCGAAGATCTAGAAGAAACTCATTTCTCGCTCCATACTCATCAAGAAGGACTTCAAAATTGTATTTAAATCTAACAAGTTTGTGCTTTCTAAAGGGGGAATGAAAGTGGGGAAATGACACTTGAGTAATGACCTGTTCAAAGCAAATGTGGCTATCATTGATGTAAACTCAAAATTCTTATACCCAAAGACTATTAGTAAGGAGAAGTCTTGAGTTTACATTGTTGTATCTCCTTATCTATGGCATGGTAGATTATGACATGTAAACTATGGTACAATAAAAAAAGATAGCAAACTTAGGGCTAATTCCAAAGTTTGAATTGGATGCCCATTACAAGTGTGAGACTTGTGTTGAGGCAAAATTTTGCTAAGAAATCTTTCAGTTTCGTTGAAAGAATGAGTGAACCTCTACAACTAATCCATAATGATCTATGTGATTTAAAGTTTATAGAAAGTAGAGGTGTAAAGAAGTATTTTATCACTTTTGTGGAAGATTGTACTCGATTTTGCTATGTTTATTTGTTAACTAGCAATGACGAGGCTATAAGCATGTTTATCAAATATAAAAAATGAGGTTGAAAACCAACTTGATAGATGAATCAAAGTACTTAGGTCGACGAGAGGGGAAGAATATAGTTCTTCCAATTTAAAGGAGTTGTGTGTTAGTTTGGAAATAATTCTCCAAAACTTTAAAGGAGATGGCCAATGCCATGCTCTTAAGTTTTGGTTTGCCTTAAAAATTGTGGGGCGAGATAGTTATAACTACAAACTATATTCTTAATAAAATACCCCTCAAGAAAACTAGCAAGACTCCGTTTGAGTTATGGAATGGAAAGCTATCTTACAATTTTTTGAAAGTGTGGGGGTGCCTAGCCAGGGTGGCGAACATCCTCCTAAACAAACTCGCTTGTGAGCTAAAACGGTGGATTGCATATTCATCGGTTATGCTTAAAAAAGTAGCGTATACAGATTTTTTATTCACAAATCTGAAAATGAGGAAATCCATGTCAATACTCTCCTAAAATCAATGGAAATTGAATTCTTTGAGGATATATATCCTTACAAAAAAAATCAGGATAAATCTTCTTAGAAGAGATTTAGAAATTTAAAATCTAATAATGATGAAGTTGAGGCTAAAGATGTTAAACTTTGAAGGAGTAAGAGGTCGCATATTGTAAAATATTTCCGACACGACTTTCTCACGTACATGTTAGAAGGTGAGCCTCAAACCTTCAAAGATGCAATGTCATCTCCGGATGCTCCTTTTGGAAAGAAGCTATTGACAATGAAATTGATTCAATCCTAAGTAACCATACTTGTGAATCGGTTGACCTTCCATATGGAAATAAACCAATTGGATGCAAATGGATATTCAAGAAGAAGCGTAAAACTAATGGTTCCATTGATAAGTATAAAGCATGGCTTGTTGCCAAAGGGTTTAGACAAAAAGAAGGTCTAGATTACTTTGATACCTATTCACCAGTAATAAGAATAATATCGGTTAGGATGTTGATTGATATAACTTCGCTATACAATTTTCATGTACATCAAATGGATGTCAAAACTGAATTCTTTAATGGTGATCTCGATGAGGAGATTTATATGGAATAACTTGAAGGATTCAAGGTCAAAGGATAAGAACGCAAAGTGTGTAGACTTGTCAAATCATTGTATCGACTTAAACAAGCTCCTAAACAATGGCATGATAAGTTTGACCATGTAATGATCCAAAATGGGTATAGAATCAATGAATGTGACAAATGTGTGTACACTAAATCTACATCCATTAGATGTGTAATTATTTGTCTATATGTTGATGACTTGCTTATTCTTGGATGTAACGCTGAGGTTATCAAAATACCAAGAATGTTCTCAAGAAGAACTTTGAGATGAAAGACTTAGGTATTGCGGATGTTATACTCGGCATCAAAATTCTAAGGAGTTTTGATGGCCTAGGTTTAACACAATCTCATTACATCGAAAAGGTAATTGAGAAATTTAAAAGATTCGGCATTAAAGACGCAAATAATCCTTTTCTACCGCACCAAACTTTAAGAAATACTACTGGAAACAATATCAGGCGGTTGGAATACTCTCAAGTAATCGATAGCCTCATGTACATCATGAACTGCAATAAACCGGATATTGCATACTCAGTAGGAAAACTGAGCAGATATACAAGCAATCTAGGTGACGGGCATTTGAATGTTTTGTTGAGAGCATTAAAGTATCTAAAAAATACAAAGACTATATTTTGATGAATCGAAATTGACTAGCCAGTATGTATTCACGCTAGGAGGAGCCGCAATGTCAAACGGAATCACTCGTGATCCACATTTGTCAAACAAAATCACTCGTAATCCATCAAGACTAGTGATTGACCCTTGCAATTACATGATAACCAAAGTCGCCATGGCTCGAGTAATTCTTAAATGTGATATTAATCACGGGTCGATACGCGTAACTCCTAAAAGCCGCCCGTTAGTTTGAGATACGTTGAAATTTCAATTAATCGATATTGATCGCGAATCGAACTTCAAAATTAGACGTCGGACCTTCAGGGATTCCAATAATTATAGTTTGGACGTTACCTCATTTGGAGTACGGTTACTTTGTGGTTCATCCCAAAGTGTTCAAAAAAGTAAAATTTAGATTGGAAATGGGAGAAAAACCCATTTACCCTTGGAAAATACCCATTTCTCCACTTTTGTCAAGGGGCATTTCGATCATTTATCCCCTAGTGGCCAAAAATTTGACCAAGCCCACTTGTACAACAATTACCAAAATACCCTTCTTATGTTTCAAGAGCAAAATGAGATGAATTATTTGGTGGACCCAACAAGACTCTCTCTCTTCCTTTTCAAGACCAATTATTCAACCTAAAATATCTACCTAAAACTATCCTAACCTATTATCTTTATTATCTTCATCTTCATCTTCATAATTGCATCAAGTTTCTCTCACTACACTCTCTGTCTCTACCTTGGCCGAACACCACCCTCATCACCACTACCACCGCCGAACCCTCACCAAACCACCACCAGCCATGCCGTAAGCTGCCAGCCACCACCGAAGCTCGGCCACGGCCTTGAGCCACTTGGAGCCTCCGGATTGTCATGGATCAACGTCAGCTGAGAGGGACCGTTGGTGCCGCCACTTGAACCGGGAATTTTACAACTTTTCAACCGTAGAATTTGCTAGATTTTTTAGGCAAGCTAGTTTCTAAACCTTGATTAGGTTGCTAGGATCCTAAAGGATGTAGATTTGAAAAGGATTGGATGAAAAATTGTTGGTTTTGTTCTTGGAGTTGTCTTGGCCGAATATTGGAGAGAGAGAGAGAGAGAAATCATGTGGCATTGATGTGATGAGTTTTTCATGACTGAGATCGTGCGGCTAGGATTAATTGTTGCTTTATGATACTTTATTCGTATGGCCTAGATTGGATTTTGCTTTATGAAGGTTGATCATGTGGTTCAGATTAAATGTTACTTTATGATGATGAGATTGTGTGGTCTCGATTAATTGCTACGTTAGTATAATTAGATCGTGTGGTACTAATTAATTCCTGCTTTATTACGATTTAATCATGTGGTACATATTAATTGTTGCGTTAGTATAAATTAATTGCGTGGTTCCGAATGGCCGATAGCTTTAATGTGATTTAATCGGGTGGTCTCGATTAATTATTTATTCAACATGAGTGAATCGCGTGGTGCGATCGAATATTTCTTCAAGTATAATTAAATCGGGTGGCCTTGATTGAGTGATTGGGATAATTAGAAAGATCGGGTGGTCTCGATTGAGCGATTGAGGAATATAGCGAGATCGTGTGGTTCTGATCGGTGAATTGGGAAAGAATAGTGACAGATCGTGCGGTTCCGATCTGCTATTCAGGAAGTTTAGCAGAATCATATGGTTTAGATTGGTTGATTGAGAGGTTTTATGTGATCGTGTGGCACCGATGGGTTGTTCGAGTGATTGTTTTTTGTATATGGTCTTTATGAGGAAAAATCGAGCGTGATTGCGAAAGTTTTTCCTGAAGCGTTATTACGCGGGGTTTGTGTTTATAAGACCATATTTTACCCTGAAACGTTATTACGTGGGCTTTTATTTTCATCCTGAGGCATTAAACGTGAGATGCTAACTTGAGGCGTTAAACGTGGGTTATATCGACCTGATGCGTTATTACGCGGGTCCGGACTATATAATGGCCTGAGGCATTATTACGCGGGTCTGTCCATATATAATGTAACTTGATGCGTTAAACGCGGGCTTTTGAGTAACGTGGTCTTATTAAAGGTGTAGTGAGTTGGAAGAAAGAATGATGTTTATTTCTAGAAATTATTTTTGTGTGATTCATTGGCTGAGTGAGAAATTGTTGAGAAGCGCTCACCTAAGATGTGTCCGGAGGCACTATCGCCCCAGGCTAGGATCAGAGACTTTCTTACTTAGATTCATTCTTACCCCGTTGTGGTTTACTCTTTTTCGGACCCTCCACCTCAACTATGAACGACCCACCTCAGAGGTGTGAGATACCCCGAGACATGGAAACGGTAATCACGGAGTATCATGTGGGGGAAGACAAAGTGTATTATAGGCATACCACGACTATCTGGGTAGACGTAGGAAAGTCTTTTTGGAAGCCCCATACTTATTTAGCGTGGACGTACCGCCATGGGGATATATTGGTAGGACCGTTGAAGGGTTTTGATATTCCTTATGATGGAGTTGGGAAATGGGACCCCACTCAAGCTGCCCCTCCCGATGGCATGGTGATAAGCCCCGATGTTGGTCCTGAAGACTCAAAGTTCGATCCGGAGAATGTGGAGCCAGAAGAGGATGTGGAGATCATGGAGCCATCAGATCTGTAGTTGCCATCTGAGACGAATGTGGAAGAGGAGCTGGAGACTTCATTAGAGGATAGTGAGGACGGGGCCTAGGGTAGTTGGCCTCTTGACCTTTTTGGTGAGTACTTTTTAGAAGAGGAGTTAGGCTTCGACCACTTGATCTTTTGTTGTAGGTGGTCACAGGCTTGTACAGTAGCCTCTGAAGCCTTGAGTTTTGGTTTGTGTAATAAGGATATGTGTATATGTATAGAAGTTTGCTTTTACCGTCCCAAAGCATCGTATTGAGATTTGTTTTGTATGGAGTTTTGTTTTCGCTTCTGCATGTGCTTATCATTCATGTTACTTCATGAGTTGTTGGCCTTTGGATCCTGGAGAACTGTAGTTAAGCGTGGCCAAAGGGGATGTTTTCGTGCTCGTAGGGTTCGGGACGTGACAAAAGGTTTATTGAAAGAGCAAGTAAACTACGCATTGAGGGGAATGGGTTAAAAGCCTTAACCCAAGAAAGAGCTTTCGTGGTGGAAACCTAACCTATACGATTGGAGATCCCATGGAATAGGTTCAACAAGACAAAGCAAATTTCGGAAACTCTAGAGTGAGCACTATCTCCCATTACTATGATGCAACAGTTCTTCCTACTGAGTTTTAAGGGTACGCTAAGCCTTTAATGATTCCTATAGCTTGGATTTGAACATCCTAGTAAGGTATCTTCGGATACCTTTAATAAGAATGCACCTATATGCGTGGAGCTGGCTAACTATGAAAATATTTAAAGGCTGGATTTTCCAAAGCACACATGAATCCTGAAAGATTCAAGGTTGAAAGAATGAACACAATCGAAAACTAATCTTGATTCGAATATACTTTGTGTGAGGTCTATTATTTGGGCTTACACCAACAACTGGCGGTTCAAGACTAAGTTCCACCAACGATTAAGTATGCCCGATAGGCTTTCACTAAAGAAGGTTCAAAGCGAAAGCTACTTATTTTGATGTAGTGTATTTCCACAGGCACACTTGGAATTCCTCGAGTATTTGTTACGTTGAGCCATTATGTGGGGGTTTGTTGTAATATTGCGTGTTAATGGCTTAATATTTCATGTCTATTTAGTTTCGACAGTGGTTATGTCCTTTCTGATTTAATGTCAGCATAACCGATGTGCACCTACGTTAGTGTAACCAACGTGCATATATGTCTGCATAATTGACATAGTTTAATAGGAGCATAACCGATGTGCACTTATGTCGGCTTAACCGACAAGGATTACTATTAGCGTAACCGACGTTTTCCCGGTCTATATATAGATGTATTTCCGTAGTTTAGAAGTACAACTTACAACTCGAAATATATTTCTCTAGTTCTCTCGTAGTCGTTTTTGAAGGGTATCGGTTTCAAAAAGTGTTCGACATAGTCCTATTCGTATAGTGCTGATACAACTAGGTTCGAGATGTTGTATCTTGGGAGGCATAGTTCGTGAAGCTATTTAGCACCGTTGGAAGGAAGTAATCGCCTCAAAGAGATTCGGTTAGCCGTGCCTCACGTCTTCTCCAATTTCTTTTTGAGTTTGCATTAGCTAGCAATTTTATTTGCTTTGTAATCTTTTTTTGGTAAAGATTAATACAAAATTTTTGGCTTGGTTATTGTTATTGATGTTATTATTGCCATCTTTGTCGTATTATTTTTTCTAATTACAACAAATAGTGTTACGCATTTCCCCCAATTTGCAATATTTTTCAACAATAAGCACCTTATAGTTTGCATTTGCGTCATACGCATTTCCATACTTAGAAAGTGCATTTTGGAAAAGTAGTTCATCTAGGGAGTATTTATCCATAAATGTTACATTTGCAAATTTCAATGTTCTTTTTTGTATTGATTACTTTAGGACACATTTCTGATATTAATTGCCTAAAATTGGTCCATTCCACTGTTATTCAAGTAATTCATTCAGATATGTCCCTCATGGGGGTCCCTATCCCTAGGCATAACAACAATGCTTTGTTTAATTGTTGCTCGAAATGGCTCAAGGCAGTTTATTTGCTTTGTTCGTTGTTCGTTATGATTTGTCAGTTTCCTTATTCGGAGGTTCTATTTTTCATGGTAATTTGCACGTTTAATACTCCCATAATTTAGGCAATTTGGACGGTATCTCACGAGCACGTTGATTTACTTTTATATTAGCTTAGTTATTTTGGTAATAGCATAATGGGATTAATTGATTGATATATGAGGTGGTGTTGGTCAAATTGCATCATCCATTCATTTTTGTGTACGACCACTCTATTTCTTTGCTGTTTGATAAAGAAAAAAGAGTAAATTGCATCCTTTTGGATTAGATAGAATATCCTACAGTTGATTTCCATTATATCCATTGCCACATATCGAAGTGCATTACAGTGTACCTTTTTTTTTTTTTTTTTTGCATCAGTCATCTTAGGACAAAAATTTCCATATTGAATTATTTCCATAAAATAGGCCATTTAAATAATTTATTTGGATGGCTACACTTTCTACCCATTGGTAAATTGCCATATTCACCATATTCCTTTCCATGTTTTGACGTGCATTTTGGTGTATTCTTATTTGTATTTGTTATCTTACTGCACATTTCTTCCGTATACAAATTAATTTTACAAAATGGGCCATTTAAGTAATTTATTTGGATACCATTAGGCTTCTTAAGATGCCTCACTATGCTTTATTCGCTTTATTTTTTGCTATTTTTGATTTATTTGGTTCTATTTCTTTGCAATAGTTTCCATTGTTGTACTGCTAATATACTTTATATGATAGATTTAAGACAGTTTTCTATATTTAATTGATTCTATGAAATAGGCTTATTATAGTAATTTATCTGGATCCTAGAAAAAGAAAAGTAATTTATTTGGAAATGTTATTTCGAATGGAATTATTACTTTCCCGGAATGTGTCATCATTCTTCTTCGGATGATCCATTCAACCATGGCAGAATAAAAAAGACATTGCAATGATGATTGTGTTGATTGCATTAGAATCCCTTGGGATGCTTGGATGTATGGCTCGTGAGTCAACATCGATGGACGTCGGCCAAACACAACGAGGCAGTCCATGGAGATGAAGATGGCGGCCATTCCAGATCCGGCCTCATTTGATGTTGTACCTTGATCATGTCTCGGGTTTTCAATTGGTTTGTAATATTGAAACCCAACGAGTTGCGGGCCTTTACTTTACCTCTTTAGAGTAGCTTTTAGCTATTCGTACCCATTTAGTTATTCATTGCAAAGAAAAAATTAGGGATTAACGACGACCCTTAAATTAGGATATTAGTAAAATTACATGTAGATGATATTAGCAGCATTTTTATTAAGTTCATATAACTGCATTGAACCGCTGTCAAGGGGCTTAAGTGAGGGGTGTTTTGAGCATAATTGAATTAACTGGGCTACTAAGCCCATAAGATGAAAAGAGTTCGGCCGAAACCCATTAAGGATCTATGGTGGCCTAAATGTGCATGTGGATCACAAAAACTTAGGAAGATTTAATTCTTTGATCAAGTCTTGGAAATCAAGAGTTCTTTTTTGTGAAATTTTTTGCCATCAAAAGACTGTACAAGAAGAAATAGCATGGGCATATGCACGGAAGGTCACAAAAACAAGATTATGATAGCTATTTGGAGGCAAAGGTTTGCAATTTATAGATTCACTTTAAATGTCCCAGCAAACTGTCGCCATGAAATGATTATTGACATCATATTAACTGATTACCATAACTTAATGAGTATGGTCCAACATTTTTTTTTTTTTTGTGGTTAATAGTATGGTCCTGCTTTAAGAGGCCTTGTCAGTGACATTTTTTGGGGGCCAAAGCCTAATGGGAGAATTTGGTAATGGAGGTTATGCAGGAATTTGCATTTTGAGGTTGGAAACTTTGAGTCTTATTATTCACAAATCTACCTAGTATGCCTACCTTAAGTATTTGGTTGTATATGCATGATATGTACTCGAATGTCTCTCTTAATATGTTTGGCTACGGCTGTGGTTTGATTCTATAGACAATTTTTTGCTTGCAAGCGGTGTCCTCGATCAATTGGACAAGAATTTATACATTCTGGAATATAGAAATTACAATTGTTAGAATAGTATTTCTTAACTACTAACTAATGAATGCATTTCTAACTAATATAATAAATATTAGTTTTGACATAGAGCCAAATGGTCTAGTAAGATGAGGATAAGGACTGGTCGAGATTGCTCAGCTGGTAGAGGAGAGCGGAGCAGTGGAGCGATTCGTCGTCAACTATACAGTCCGTCATCAGTTTGGCCATGACGGACACAACTCTTGACCATCGATGGATGATCCTGGAGTCTCCTGTCTCGACAGAGAATTTTCCACTGATTTCACTATTTATTGTTTTTCGGAATTTCCCTACACTCACCTTTCCTTCTTTTTGCAAATAATTGCATGAAGTGGACCTTGTGTTAAAGAATGATTTGAATTGCTCTCATTATTTCCAAAAAAAAAAATTTGACAAAGGTATTTTCATCATTTTGCATTTTTTTTTAATTTTTTCAATTTTTTCTTTCCATTTGTTTCCCTTCCTTTCCACCGGTGGCTAGTCTTAAGCGATGGCCAACCACCGACGAGGGCTGGGTGAGGCCGCCTATGGCCATTGAGGGTTGGCCTATAGCGGGATGAGGCCCCCTAAGTAGCACCGACACCGACACGTGACACGATATAACACGACACGTTGACACGTCATTTCTACAAAAATAGAGAATTTCAACACGTTGGGACACGTTGTATATATCATGTACTTATAAAAATATCGGCAACGAGTTTCTTTTTATTCCTCTTCTATTAGGAATTCGCGAATAGATTTTTTTTAGTTTGTCAAAATGGCGTATCGGAATGTAAACTCCTATGTCGATAGCGTGTCTTAAGCGCTGATGCCTCTAGATTTACTCAAAGTTTACATATACCTTGAGATTTCCACCAGATAATTCAACATCAACTCATTCATAAACATTCTATTACATGCAAAAGAGTTGCTACATATCAAAATATTAAATGTAACAAACACATGTGTAAACTTTGTTAGACCACAAAAACAAAGCGGTTCCCACTAAACAACAAAATCTCATGATGCTTCTAAGCCTATACAAATGATATATCGTAACAGATCCCATCATACTTTTAAGCCCATTCTAATGACATGTCGTTCAAATGCACAAGGTGAATACTTTAGTTAGTGGATCAGCAACCATATCATCGGTTGAAATACGCTCTACATTAATGTCATCATTCTCAACTATCTCCTTATGGTAAAAAACTTGACTACTACATGTTTAAACCCAATGAGACATCTATTTTTGTTAATAAATAATACTGTAGAGCTATTGTCATAATACAACTATATGGGTATTCACAAAATCAAATACAACCAACTCCCTAATGAAGTTTCGGAGCCATATAACTTGAGTAGCGACCAAAATGCATGTTATGTACTATGCTTGCATGATAGAGGAAGATAAAGATTTCTATTTCTTGCTTTTTTATGATACTGCACGCCACGCTAGCATGAAAATGTATCATGGTGTCGACCTCAAATCATTTTTCGCATTTCAATCAAATTCTAAAAAATATGATCATTTTCTTGGAAATAAAAGAAATAGCAAAAAAAAAAAGACAAATGTTAAAACAATAGGAAAATGTAAAATGACGAAAATACCTTTTGATTAGACCCTTATTTGAAACAAGAATGGTGCTTCAGGTCCTTCTTTGAAATAAAGTTCACTTTAGGTCTTTATTTGAAAAATGATAGCATTTCAAGTATTTATTTGACATTTTTCTTGTACACCTCGCCACTTGGATGTCCAGCTAGCTGAAAGCCCATTATCCTGGTCTGCTTCTGCTTCTTGGCCCATGTCCTGCTGATCCGTTCCATCTGATGAGGGCCTTACTCCACCAAAATATCGAGCGGAAGCCCGTGGGTGACGTGGTGCCTGACGTGTGCCTCGTCACGTGATCGCGTGATGTGAAGGAGATTTTCCAGCTCCTCGCACGCGGAAAATCGTGGCTGATCCAACGCGCGCGCACAGAGAGGGAGGGTTGGGTCCTGTGTTATTAAAACGTCCAACCTTGTCAGGGAAGACGCTTAGTCGTGTGGGGCAAAATATCAGTAAATTATGGTTGAATGGGATGAACAAAAGAATTAGATTCTAAGACGCGATAGTACTCTCTTTAAGAAGTTATTTGTCCCACAACGTTGGTAATGGTTACCGGCAAAAATCCTTCAGGATACAATAGAGTTTCAAGCGAGAATATTAGATAGCAATTCTAACATTTCTCCAAAAACTCTCTACGAAACAATTGAAAACGAAGATTGTATTTCTCTTATTTTGAAAAAACAAAAGTTGAAAGTAGAAGTTATAAACAATAAGCGGAATCATTGAATATATAATGAGAAAAGCTCCATGTGTTGACGCGTGCAAGCAATTTGATTTTGGGCTCCACACGGAGGCAAAATAGAAAATCAAAATTTCAGTTTCGAAATGTGATATTCTCGTTGGAATATGCACAATTATCGGAAATAATCTTGAGCAGAATTACTTCGAAAATGATTTTTCATTTTATGCAAAAACATGGATTTTACTTTCTTTTTTTTATGTTTGTTATATGTGCAACTTTTTATATGACTGCTATTCTATGTAAAGTCAAAAGATCAATGTTTTGTTTGATGGTTGGAAAAAAATAATGGCTCATTTACTTTTTGTAGTGAGCAGAATAATTGAATATATAATGATAAAAGAACAAATATTTTTGCGTCCGAAAATGAGTTAATTCTCATACACCTTTTCATTGTTGGAAAACGATTTTTTGTCTCAAAATTGCAACTCTTCGTTTCCAATAACGGATAGTTCGGACATATCTCTTCATGTTCGAAACTGTACATTCAATCACATATTTTTATGTACGAATCGGTAGTTATTTTTTAAACAGACACAAACATTCCAAAGGTTGTAAAAGTCCCTTAGAAAATAAAGACAAATTGAATAGATACAACATTTTAAAGATTGTAAGAGTGTCTTAGAAAATAACTATCGAAATGTGATATTCTCGTTGGAATATGCACAATTATCGGAAATAATCTTGAGCAGAATTACTTCGAAAATGATTTTTCATTTTCTGCAAAAACATGGATTTTACTTCTTCTTTTTTTTTTTTTTTTTATGTTTGTTATATGCTCAACTTTTTATATGACTACTATTCTATGTAAAGTCAAAAGATCAATGTTTTGTCTTTTGGTAGGAAAAAAAAAAAAGATAATAGCTCATTTATTTTTTAAAATGAACAGAATAATTGAATATATAATGAGAAAAGAACACACATTTTCGAGTCCGAAAATGTGTTAATTCTCATACACCTTTTCATTGTTGGAAAATGGTTTTTTGTCTAAAGATTGCAACTTTTCGTGTCCAATAACGAATAATTCAGACATATCTTTCATGTCCGAAACTATACATTCAATCACTCCTTTTTATGTCTGAATCGATAGTTGTTTTTCAAACAGACATAAACACTCCAATGGTTATAAGAGTGCCTTAGAAAATAACTATCGAAAATAACCGCCAATTAAATAGACACGACCTTTCAAAGGTTGTAAGAATGCCTTAGAAAATAACCATCAATTGAATAGATACACACTCATGTTCTTTCATCGATTGAACAAATAAAATAACCGTCAAATGGGACAAGGCACCTCTTCGTTTGTTTTACAAACAAACTACCAACACAAAATACCTTGATAGTCGTCTAAACATATAATTGTCGGACAACCGGCTAGTAGTGGTTGCCCTTGGGGTTGTATGCTACAATAATGTGCCATGCACAATGTCGTATCTTAGCTAAGGTGGTTAAGGAGGGAGAAAGAGATCTTTCCAATGGGTATTATTACTAGCAATAATTTCGCTCATTCGAGCAGTTCACAATGTTCATATATAAAAATTCAATCATATTCTATCCTATCTGGTTCACTTTCTTGGTGACCAAATGCTGGTTAAACTCTGTTGGATTACATTGATTCTGTCTTTGGTCTTAGCAGCTGAAACGAATTTGCAGTATTGCAGTCATGGTCATGTTTGCTTATTTGACTTTATCCGATGTCGCTCGATACTTCTTCATTCATGGAGGAATTCGGCTTACCTTCAAGGACCCGAACCAATAATGGATATAACCCTCTTTTAGATGACTTTAAAAACACAAAATTCTATCTTAGTGCTCCTACTCACAACGTTAAGTGAGAAATCTCACGCTCAAGTTTCCAAGAACATCGCTGCCTCTTTCAATGGAGGAAGAGATTGATTCGGGTTTCCTCAAGGAAATACATCATCTTTCAAAGCAGATAAAAGGTTTCTCTATCTCGATTTCCAGAGCATTCTAAACTTTCTGAAGTGCCGAGATCATAACCGATACATGTTTTGCGTCGCAGCTCACATGCAGAACAAAGCTGTGCGATCCTAGTAAAATATCAACTGCTATTTTAAACTTATTAGTTGTTTAGTCTGTAATAGGACGCTCAGGATTGTAGGGTTTCAATGCTGTGCTCAATGGAGAGATCACAAAATATCAGCCGCTATTGATTCTCGAATATTCAACTGTCCTTAATAGATAGATCATTCCTGTTACTTTTCAATTCTTCAAGCTACTGTTAATCTTCACTAGAGAGATCACATTGCTTTTATTAGTCAATAAGCCTTGTTTCTATGACATTCCCTCTTTGGTGTACCGTTTTCATATTCTCAAGACAAATCCTTTGTCTCAGCCACAAGAGACAGATACGAGCCACTTCGGCACATGTACAATTAAGGGTGAGCATCAGTCCCGGTACAACCCCAGAGCCGGACTGAACCAGCCGGTTTCTAGACAGTTCCTTGTGCTGAACCGGACCGAAAAGGTAATTTTTCTTTATCTTGCAATGTTTTTCTCCTTCAAATTAAAAAGTAAAGCTGGCAGAGGCAAAAGGCAAAACCTTTGGCCTCTCGTCTCATGGCTCTCGATTCTCTTGCCTACCTCTCTTGTTCTCTCCCCAGCTTGCCTCTTGGCTCTTGTTCTCTCCTCGCCATCCCTCACGCCTCAGCTCTCACTGCAGATGGGATGTGTCGCGACCTAAAAATCAAATTTTTAGGCTAATGGATTATCAAGTTAATTTCGATGACTAACCTAATACGGACTCTCCCAAGCCCTATCAAATCACAATTTTGGTTAATTAGAATGATTCGGGATTCGGAGTCGCCACTAACCATTTTGGGTAGGTTGATTAGAAACCTAAATAAAAATAGAGGGATGACTATTTTTATTCCTACGAACTCAGAGGCGAGGATTCGGGGACTTGGTTACATTAACTAATTAAAGCTAATGCCCTTTCGGTACCTTAATTCCACGGGTTGTCCTAAATCGACGACTCAAGCTTGATTGAATTTAGGCTCGAACGAGGCATTTTTATGTTTTTACTTATTTAGAATGGATGCAATGCATGACATGCAAGACTAACCTATATGCTGAATTTATATGATTAAATCAAGCATGCAAAGAAAAACATCAATTCAACGCGACATTCAAAGCGACATGCAAACAATCGTGCAATTAAATATAGTAAACATGCAAAGGCTATATATGTAACATGCAAAAAAAAAAAAAAATTATGATTAGACTAAGTAGCGTGCAATTTTTGATTCAAGCAAAGTAATTACACAATTAGATTAACCTAGCATGAATGATCCTAAACATGATTCTAATGACATGTAAGAATGGATAGCAAACATAAAAAAAATTGACATGGGCAAGCAACATATGGTATGCGAAATTACTGTCACCTAGACATGTAAAAATGCCATTTTCTAAACATAGAAGGCAATATGCAAGTGGTACTCGAAAATATGAATGTGTGGATAATATGTGCTAATTTAAAAAAAAAAATTGGATGATGAGCTTAGATGACACTCGAAAATGTGATGCAACCATAAGAGGATGCAAGATATGAAGTGAGCAGATTTTTTATTTTTGGCAATATAATATCCATGAAACTAAAAATGATTCAAAGATATGCAAATGATTTTGAAAATGTGGAATGCAAGATGGGATACTCGAAAATATATGAAGTGAATTTGGCTAGATAAATGAAATAATGCAAACATAGATATGCATGGAACGTGAGATATGTGGAAAAATAACATGAAGATATGCATGAGATTTTTTGTAATTTTTTCGTAAATAAGATGAGATATGCATGAAATCACACAAGATGACAATGAACTGATTTTCGTTCCTTTT
This sequence comes from Rhodamnia argentea, assembly GCF_020921035.1. Taxonomy (NCBI): domain Eukaryota; kingdom Viridiplantae; phylum Streptophyta; class Magnoliopsida; order Myrtales; family Myrtaceae; genus Rhodamnia; species Rhodamnia argentea. The sequence continues at coordinate 16,066,465 of NC_063150.1, forward strand.
CTTTGAATTTTCGACCGGATTAATGACATTTTGATTTGATTCTCTTAACCTAGATTTTCAAGGTAAACTTAGTGAGATAAAGTTTTTAAGAAACTTTATCTTCCTAAAGATTTAATTAGACATGGTTTCTAAGAAAGCATATCTCACTAAATTTTAGGAATTCTTTTAAGTCTATCGGGAAATTTAAATCGGACAAGATTCCTATCAATCACAGAATATCAATCCAATCGGATAATTCAAGATAGCGATCTAGATCAAACCAAATCAAATCATATTCTCTTGTAATTTTCGAAAAAAGGATATTCATAAATCTAAATTCGATTTTTTGAAGATAGCGAATTGGATCTAAATGGCGATAGATCAGATTAACTAAATTCCCATCTTTAATAAGTTGGAGGGTCGTATCCGAACACTGACGGACAAGTTTATCCAACTTTAACATAGATGTTGCCTACTTCCTAATTTAGATTTAAAATTTTTTATTCTGAAAACATATCCAGTGAGTCCAATTAATGTCAATTTTCAAAATTTATGTCAAAATTAGGGTTTTGATATGCGAAAATTGTTCTTTGAGTTTCTTCAAAAAGATTCGATTTCTCGGTCGAAGAAACCAGCAAACAAGCAGCAATTAATTCATGCCAAATCAGCAGTAAAATAGTCAAAAGACTTACCTTTAAGCTTGGTGAGATTCTGCATGGTTAGGGACACATATGATGCAAAACAAAGGACAATTCCAAAAAAAACAGCACTTTCACAGCACCTGAACAGCATCTAAGGTATGTCAAACAGCGTGTTTTCTATCCCAAATCAGCAGCAAATCAACGTTGATAAATGTGAGAGAGTTACCTTGATATGTTGTGCTAAAATTCCGCACATTGTGGGCTCGTATTGCCAATTCAAACTCGACGCCACCAGTCCGCGGATGGGAGTTCGCGGGATCAACGCATGTACAACTTGGAGGCTCACACTTGTGTGAGGCTTCGGACTATGAATCACCTCGTCGTGGCCGGCTCGGGAAGCTCACGAACAGCGGGGG